>NW_022992264.1:420404-488164 GCF_902827175.1 Gymnodraco acuticeps
CTATCTCTCTAGCTCTCTCTCTCTCTCTCTCTCTCTCTCTCTCTCTGTCTCTGTCTCTGTCTCTGTCTCTGTCTCTGTCTCTGTCTCTGTCTCTGGAGAATCACAGAACTAACGATCGTCCTTATTATTTTGCCGTTTAAACCAATTATTTAAATGTATTTGTTAAATTCGGCATCATGTAAGTTGCGCTGACAGGTCCACACACTGCTTCCCCGCAGCGAGGCTCCCCCGCCCTCCTGCTGATAGTTGACGAGCGTCAAGCTCCTCAACCCCCCCCCCCCCCCCCCCCCCCCCCCCCCCCCCGTTGATAATTCTCGATTGTTGGCACACTGATAAACATTTTTTTTTTATATGGCACTTCATATCAAAAAGGTTGCCGACCCCTGCTGTAGAGCAATGGACAAAGGGCAAATAACACGTTTTCTTTGTCTCAACAAAGTGAACAAATTGCTTGAAGGAAGAAAAGCAATTTTGTCCTACATAGCTAAAATGTGTCTCCTCTGAATAGCCTCATTCTCAGATTTGTATGGCAACTTCCCTTTAAGGGCTGCCAATGTTCAGACAAGACGAGACCTTTTTCCAGTTACACCGGCAGGTTCAAGTCATTTGATAATTTTGTCAGATACTTTGGCATATAAAAGTGTGGGCTTACCAAAGCAGAATTTCCACCAACATTACTCCCTAAAGATGTCCTTGTAGTACCTGCACAACCTCCCTCATCATCCTCTCCCCCTGACTCCCAGCCTGTTGCTATTGTAATGAAGGAAGGGAGAGCAAAAAGTATTGAATGCCTTGTTTTCAGCAGCTGCTGTGTGTGTCTCTGTTGAAGTTTTCCTAATTACCTCCCAGAGGAGCCCAACTGCTGTCAGATAGAAAGAGAGGACTGTGAGAGGAAGCGAGATAGAAGAGCAGAGACAATGTGGGGGATAGGACGAGGAGAAAGACAGAATGTCGACGGGAACAGGAAGACAGCAAAACACAGTAAAAACAGAGTGAGTGAAAGAGGCAAAAAGAAGAGTCTTGCATGCAATCTTCCATTTATCCCCAGCCTGCCATGTTGACTGTCACTTCAGCTCTGGAAAACAGGTGGAACGCCTCCGTCCCCAGCACGGGGTTTTTAAAAATGCATGGAGCCACAGACATCCACAAGCTAAGCGCTAAAAAGCTGTAGAGAGGACTTTATGAGGCCCTTATCTGCTCTGAGAGTGCTGCTTTCACATCCTATTTACTGTACACTCACTTAGAGCGAGACCATGCAAAATGTTCTCAACAGCCGCCGCTGTGACCACAAGTAGCATCTACAGTTTTAATGGCACATTGAATTTCCTAAGAGACATTAGCTTGAGGCTAGTTTCATTCACACCGGCCACGTGTGTATCAACAGTGATGCCAACATAGCCACTCTCTTGCTAGATTTAGGTGAGCTAACATTAGCCACCATTCAACCCAGTCTCATTGCATTTCGTGTTATAGTCATGACATGTAATCTATTGATTTGTGTTCACCAACACGATTTCCCCCTTTTTTTCGTGTCACATAGAACGATTTTAAAAGCAATCTATTTCTATTGTAGTCTTTTTGTCCGGTCGGGTCTTGGAAGACCTGAAGCTGTGTGGTTCATAAAAACATGTTCTTTATATATACAGTCTATGGTTCTTACTCAATTTCAAGCCATGATTATTGTTTTTAAATTTTAAATCGTATAATGTCGGACTTTTTTTGCCTTCACTGAGGAAAATAAATGGGGCTCAGAGCCTCAGAATACTGAAATCTGTATTTGTTTTAATCTTTTTTTCCTTCTAATTTGTTATTCTTTTCTAAATAACACACTGTTATTTACTCAACAATAACACACAATTATCCTTGTTTTTATTTATTTGTTTAATTCTATAATCTCTGGCTTTTTTGGGGTCCGACAGGAACTGAATTTCAAAATAAAATAACCGGAAACAGATACACAGCCACTGAACTGATTACCCAAGATCCTCAGCTATGGTTTAAGCTCGGTGATTGGATCGTTTAGCCGCAATGCACGTTGGGATTTGGTGTTTATATGATATGAAATCCAAAAAACCTTAAAAAAAATAAAAAAAGAATACTTAATTCAGAGTGTTCTTGCTTTTTTCTTTGGAAGTCATCACATAACGGCATTGTAATACACGGTTCGGCTGCATTAAATATTACACATCTACCGTAGTTCTTTATTTATAGAGCCCTGATTAGAAGACTTCTGGACAAACTTGAAGAACTGCCACGGAAACTGAATACATGACGTGGATCATAAATATATCAGCAATTAAACAACATCTTCAATTTCTCTTCACACAATACGTCTCCTTGCAGTATCAACATTAATTCGGCTGACTTTTATATTTGATCCAATTGGTAGATAGGTTATATTTACACCATAACGGTGCACAGCTGATATAAAAGGACTTGTTGTTTTTAAAGATATTACTGATTTTCTTTGAATATAAGAATGTAAATACTGAGTTGAGAGAATAGTCAGGGGTTTTGGGTGATGGGAGACACATCTATGGATTCAGAATTTCAATAGCTTACCATTAAATGACGGATATACCTTTCTGTCTGTTTTACAAATCAGATATTAATCTGTAGAAGTAAAACATGAGAAATAGTATAGCAATATGCTGTACATTTATGTGAAAACATGAATAAAACTACACATCTTCAGATGTTATACATACATAAGTGTCCTACACTAATAATAAAAAGTTATTATGGCTGTGTGTACCTTGTGTGCACCACCTAGTGGTTAAAGCACGTTATTGAATTATTGTTTTAATGTGTTATATTTGATGAAACAAATACAGTACATAGTACATACTCATAGGGGGAAAGTAGAAGGTCAATGACAGAAATATAGAATATTAAGAAGATACTGTAAGTGATCTCTACAATAAAACCGTTTAGTGCCGGATGTACAAAGATATTAATATGAGGATGTGCAAAACAGAGAAACGAATTAACCTTTATTTAAACATTAAATAATACTTTAGATTAAGGTCGTCTTTTAAATAAGAAAAAAGCTTTGGGGGTATCAACGGATAAATATTAAGCCTGACAAAGTACTTAACGTCTAATATATTGCTTTCCTGCAATGTTAACGATGTTGAAGCACTTATTTTAACTGATATTATACATATTAATTATACTCTTATAAGATGTATGTAGATAGTATAAGAAATGTGCAGAATATGACAATTTAATGGTGGAGGTATACACACATATTGATTGAGGAACCTGCGACCCAAGTTTTTCATCATTGCATAACTAGACCGTTAGTTGTGTATATGATATGTCAATAAACCTTAGAAAATCTTGAAAGGGATGTGCAAAAATAGCAATTATATACAGTCTTTAATTAACTATTAGTAGAGAATAACGAGTAATGAATATACTTTATAGGGATCTGCAGATAAATGTTTAGTCTTCTCAAGCACCAACTATCAAATATCTCTCCTGATTGTTGGCACTTGACAATCACCTTCACTGAATTTTACTCAGGTGTAACCAAAGTCTGATTTAAGGGTTGTTTATATTTCACATCATTAATCAGAATCTGCAAAGTAACTAAAATAAATGTAGAGGAGAACAAATACCAGGTTAACCTCTGAATTGTAGTGGAGTAGAATTACAAAGTAACAATGAGCTGTCATGCAGGTATATATTAATGCTGTCCATTATGGACACAAGTGATTTTCACCCATTTATTAATTATATGTTTTACATTTGATAACACCAATGTGTTTAATACTGGCAACTTCTAATTGTGGGAAAAATGAAAATGTTCCCAGTAGAGATGTCCCATAGAACATTTTGTGAAACACAATAGCCAGCATGTGTAGTTCTGGGCGGGGGGGATAGTCTGCCATGCTTTCGTTCCATTTCAAAGACCTGTTTGACGCTCGGCGTAACCTTGGCGCACTGCCACTCCAACATCCAATCCCAGAGCTTGAAGATGAATCACGGGGACTGTGGTCCCAAACCATAGCTGGGGATTATGGGTAGTGTAGTGTCTTCGGCCATCCTAAACTCCGAAATGTTTTTCGGATTTCATATCGCATTAACACCATAACCCAACGTGCATTGCGGCTAAAACATCCAATCAGCGAGCTTAAACCATAGCTGAGGATCTTGGGTAATCAGTTCAGTGGCTGTGTATCGCAATGAAGCTCGAAATGTCCCATATAGGCCTACGTCTGTATCCGGTTATTTTTATTTTGAAATTCAGTTCCTAACGGACGCCAAAAAAGCCCGACATTATGGAATTAAACAAATAAATAAAAACATGGATAATTGTGTGTTATTGGTGAGTAAATAACAGTGTGTTATTTAGAAAAGAATAACAAATTAGAAGGAAAAAAAGATTCAAAAAATACAGATTTCAGTATTCTGAGGCTCCTCTGAGCCCCATTTCTTTTCCTCACAGATGACAAAAAAAGTCAGACATTATACGATTTAAAATAAAAACAATAATCGTGGCTTGATATTGAGTAAGAACATGTTTTTATGAACCCCACAGCTTCCGGTCTTCCAAGACCCGACCGGACAAAAAGACGTGCTGCAGGCACGAAACATACTACCAATAGAAATACATTGCTTTTAAAATCGTTCTGTGTGACACGAAAAAAAGGGGAAAATCGTGTTGGTGAACACGAATCAATAGATTAAATTTCGTGACTATAACACGAAATGCCGTGAGACTGGGTTGCACCATTAGCTGGTCATACCAGACCACGAAGGCTGTAGCTGCATAATCCTTACTTGTATTGAATGAGGATTCATTGCATATGCATTTAGCTATTTTATCTGTCAGAATAATATTGTGTTATCTTTTGTTGCAAAGGTTACATTGGGATGATTTACAAATATTAGCTTGACCCTGCGCAATCTATCACCTAATTAAGTAAAAGGACAATAACATACACACTTTAGGATCTTACATCTTTTGGAATATGTGAGAAACTCGTAACAGCAATGCAATAAGGGACAACACATTCTACAAACAACCTGGTTATCGTTTAATTTCTGGTTAAGATATTTCAGATCAAGGTTTTCAAGTTAACACAACACTAACCTGGAGTGTTTCTTTTCCAATCCGTATACACCAGTGACGTGCGGTGAGGTTCATGGCTGGTGAGGTACTGACTCTTTCAGAGTCAGATTTACAAATATTATATTTTGACCTTAATCGAAATATTCGGTTATTTTCAAAAGCTTTTTTAGTCTGATGCTTCGATTCATTTTAAACAGACCGTTCAACAAAAGGACAACAAAATGAAAATGGGATCTTACTAAGAAACAACAATCCAATATTTAGATTGTTCTTTCTTAGTAAGATCCCATTTTCATTACAATGGTGGTCTTACCTTGACTTGAAGATGAAGTCCATGTTATCCTTCTGGACAACAATCTCTATTACTTTTTTGTAAAAGTCCTCCTTATCTTCCTCTAGTTTCAAAAGTCTAGTTTGTTGTTTGCGTCTACCGTCTCTGCGTAGAATAACAGTAGCAACAAGAACCTGTGGGCTAACTTGCGCCCCCTTCAGTGCGGCAGAGGTTATGGCTGCCTCCCCTGGTGCTTTTTTCTTTGCCGTTGTATGATGAGACCAGCGAGCCTAAATATCATATATACGTGAAATAAGTTATTTAGAGACTATGGATGGCGAGGATAAATGTAATAAAGGGATCTACAAACATTACATTGGTGACATACAGTGAGATGGTAACAGGCATGCGCTTAGGGCCCGCTTTCCAGCCAGTTTCTGTGGGGTGACGCATTCTGAGTTGAGGCAGATCTCATCTGTGCCTCACCTTACCCCACAGTAACTGGCTTGAGCGCGCTCACAAAATAAGTGCCCACGTTAAATTAGTGCCCGCGCTCCAGCAAGTTACTGTGGGCTTACGAGAAGCAGAGCTCGTCTCTCTCTCACTTCTCATCGCTACCCGTAGTTGTAGCTGAGCTCGGCAAATTTGCTGATTTTGACTATAAAAAGCGATTGGAATCAAACATAAATCACATTTACAAAACAGATCAGTGGAGACATTTTATTATTATTACTATTTAGTTTTTCTTTAGTTGTTTTTCCGTTACATTGGAGTATGACAGGTGAGGCTCTGCCTCCCCTGCCTCCCCTGACTGCACGTCGCTGGTATACACAAAGCTTTTCCAAAATGATGGTTCTAGTAAAGACAGATGGTCTATTGCCCAGTGGATTGTTTCATATTGTTTTGGCTCTCATAATAATCTCAGAATTTTAGCCCGGCAATAAAATACGAAAGTAAACACGTAGCTGTGCCACAGAAATATAAGTAATATGGAAGTAACCCTGTTTCTCATCATTTAGAGTTTACCCAGATTGTTCTAACCCACTTATTCTTTCATGCGTTTACCAAAAACCAGGTTACTGGAGTATCCAGGTCAAAAATGTAGTTCTCTGTAGAGAGAATTGAGGCCACTCAAGTAGAGACTCCGAAATGAAGACAAAGCCGTATTTCAAGTTATTTTATGGTAATGTGTAGAATCTTTTTTAATTCCATTTCAATTAATTATCATTGGGGCAGCCTGGGGTTTTCGATTTATTTATCAAATCCACTATTCATGAATGGAAGCTATAACAACACACAAATAAATGAATATTTTACTTTGTTGACTATTTCAATCATCTCCATCTTTAAAAAGAAATGCAGCATTTGGTCCAGGACATTGGCACATACTGCAAACTCACAAAGGATTATTTTTTACCAATCAGGGGATATCCAAGGTAAGATTAGTTCTGTGTAAATATGGCATAACACGACTATGTAAAAACACATTAACCACAATGATAAACAAAAAATAGTGGCTGTGAAAGTGCTTCCAAAATTATTTTTCAAGGGTTACATTTCTTTCCTGAAAAGCCAAATAATATTTTCGCTGACCAAGAAAAATGCATATCCACATTTGCTGGAGATGCGGTTGTAGCTTGGATTTATAATATGTTTTACACATCACCCAATAAACTGATAATATATTGCACATTTTATATAAAGCTCTTTATAATTACAGTTTATTTCCCTAAAGGTTACGATTGTTTTAATGTAGCTGTCCATTGTGTAGAAAGGGTACAGTAAGTTAATTCAATTGTGTTCCAGCCTACATTCGGAGAATAAAAAACTTCACAATAGGAGCATTGTTTCAGATTAATTATCACACACACTCTATGCTGCAAATATAGCCTTCAGTCAGAGCCTCGGGCGTGCCGCCTTGTGTATAATACACAATCTTATTCAATCTAGCAGTGATGTTATTATACAATAAGCTTCCCAGAGGAGACATATTGTCAGGGAACGCAGACGCTGTCACTTTGTCATGAACATTCCTCTATACAGATTCTGTTGGGAGCCTGAGAATAATAATTGCATATGCACAGAAAAATAGAGAAGAAAAAGGTAAGTAAAAGGGGAGAAAGAAAAGGGAAAAGGGATACAATTCAAGCATCCTTAATTGATGAAATGTTCTTCTCTGTTTTTCTCTCTTCCCAGTATGCAGCTAAACTATACTGGATTGAATACAAGCTATGACCAGTTTAGATGCAGCTGCAAATCTGTCCAATGAACTGATACCAAAAATAATACATTTATTGAAAAATGTTCCCTGAATTCTTGAATCATTTAACATTGTTTGGCTTCTTAACACTTAGAAAGGGCCAAACTTAAAATAAGGAAAACACAAGCAACCAAAATGTATACATGTTTTTACTTACCTTAAAGCCCTGGGACACACTGTTGCTGTCACAGTCTGCTCCATCATTCACCAGTAGTTTTCCATTCACCTGTCTCACCTGTTAACCACACCCACGTTTTTGCTCACTCTCTTTCTCTTCTGCACGCATTAGCTTTACTGCCAGTATTTAAACCCTCACCAAACACACACCCGTTGCCAGATCGTACTTTGCCTTCATGCTAGTCTTTCACACGTTTGTTACCAGATTGCCAACCCGGTTCAGACCCTGCCTGTCCCTGACCTGCCTAGGGATGGGAACGATTAATTGAATATTCGAAATTATTCAGGTATTCGAATATGAGTTATTAATATTTGTATTAATTTTTTTATTTTTTTTTTGGGAGGGATGCGTAAGTTGATTACATATTATCAAATTCAATGTATACGACAGTGCCATAGCTAAATGTGTTAGGTGACGTCTAAAGGTGTGTTTTGTTCCGCTCACCGGTCCCTCACAGCGGGCAGAGCCGCAGGTGCATCTGATCTCTCTCTCGCGCATCCGGTTATACTTCACTCGCGTTTATGTCCAAAACATTTTTAAAAAAAAATGTTTACCCAATTTTTTTTTTTATAGAATATGTACATTTCGGTTAACTGGTTAACTGTTTTCTGGAGGGTCGAATATTTGAATATACATCCATCCATCCATCTTCTCCCGCTTATCCGTGGTCGGGTCGCGGGGGTAGCAGTTCCAGCAGAGAGCCCCAAACTTTCTTTTCCCTGGCGACATCAACCAGCTCTGACTGGGGGATCCCAAGGCGCTCCCAGGCCAGCGAAGAGATATAATCCCTCCACCTGGTCCTAGGTCTACCCCTTGGTCTCTTCCCAGCTGGACGTGCCTGGAACACCTCCCTAGGGAGGCGCCCAGGTGGCATCCTAACTAGGTGCCCGAACCACCTCAACTGGCTCCTTTCGACGCGAAGGAGGAGCGGCTCAACTCCGAGTCCCTCCCTGATGACCGAACTTCTCACCTTATCCCTAAGGGAGACACCAGCCACCCTGCGGAGAAAACCCATCTCGGCCGCTTGTATCCGAATATACATTTGCTTTCAAATTCCCATCCCTAGACCTGCCTATTCTGCCTGTTCCCTGATCCTGCCTGTCCTTGGACTATCCTGCCTTGCCTGCTGTCTGACCCTGCCTGTACCTACGTTGACCGCCTCGCCTGCTTCCTGACCCTCTGCCCGCTGTCCTCTGGTTCGTTTGCCTGCACATCATCCGGCTGATACTGTTCTGCTGGTATCCCTCTGCTCTGGTATTATTACCAATAAAGTACATTACCAATACTCCTTGGTTTCTCGAGTGCTGCATTTGGGTCCTTCATAAGATTGTGACAGTTGCAGATGCACGCTTAGGACAAAATTATACCCTCAAGTCTATAATATGCATACGGAAAGTGTAATAGGTGTTCTACTGCACATATATAATTCTCTTCTAAAATATGTGTATATTAAAACGAATTACATAAATGTAAGGTGAGCTGAAAAGTATCTTTGAATATTTGTATTTGTACTGTATTTCCAGGTGTCTTATATTATGATTACCTAGTTGCTTTTTGTTAAAGCAGTTGAGAGGAGCTGATTTGATTGGCAGGTATTGAAGTCCCGCCTCGATTTTCTGACATTCATCCTGCTAAGTTTGCCCGGAGAAACCCCTGAACCTGTATTTATCAAGCTGAAGGGAACCTTAGACTTGAAACACTCCTTTCTCAGAGTAGGACCTAAGAGTGATTAATAAAACTCACTTTCAGGAAGTAGAAATATTACTCCTAAAAAGTGTGTTGCCGCTTTTTTAACGACGCTCTCTGCAGCAAAGTAGACTGCATCATAAATCCCTTTTCTAACAGTCACAGTTTGGAGTGTCAAACTTATGATGCTAGAATAAATAGTTTAAATTGATTTTTGAAGAGTTTACGTGTCTGAAAAACAATGGTTGTTAACAAGTGGCTGAATAGGACTACAGAAGTTGTCGAGGACGTTGTACGTCATTACACCGAACACGTAAACACTCCCGCTAAGTTTGTTTGCCCTGTTCTGATTGAAATCAAGTACCTGCACTCTAAAAACAAATACGCCGGCTCTACTTAAATAAATCGAGGTAACAATTTGCGTTAATCTTTTTAAGTATTTCCAATTTAATCGATTATTAAATTAATCCGAGTACCCATTTATAATCTGATTAACTCAATTAGTTCAGTACTACAAACATAATTTGCTTTCATAATTTGCTTTTTAAAAACAAAATGTAACCAACTTAATTTTAATTGTAAAGATGGAGTGATATTAAGTTGCATTTTGTTTAATTTAAGCTATTGTAATTTATGTATTTAAGTCCATACTACTCAAAAATGTCCATGCAAATTGTTACCTTAATTTGTTTGAGTATTAGAAACTAATTTATTTGAGTCAAAAATAACATACACATTTAAGTTCCACTTGTTAACAGTTTATTTTAAAATGTCCGTTACACAATGACCTTTATGCCAAATATGAAATAAAAGTAAATACAACAATTTAAATAAAGGCATGAACCTGCTTCCAATGTTTTTAACATCTCTTTTGGGTAGTTTAGGTTAAGTGCGTATATTAGCCCCATTAGCATCGCACAGGCTCTTGTCGCATCCGAGATCTGAAGGACTTCTGTTCCTTCAATCCCTATTCTTGCATCTGCAGCCCTGGTCAAGACAATCTTCAGCACCTCATTGCTAACTTCCACTTCACCATCCTGGAATAAGTAGAATAGAAAATACATTTCAGTGTTTTTGGTGCAATCAGATTTGAAAACATTGCATTGTGTTTCAGGTTAACACAAGTTACAGTATGATTTAAGCATCGTCTTTACTTACTTAAGTTTTCCTTGAAGAAATCCTCCTTTTCACGAAGACACACCACCAAGCACCGGATAGCAACCTCTTTTATTCTTTCCACCGAATCATCCTTAAAAGGAGAACATTTTAATGTTGAGAAAGAAAAACAAAGGCTTGTTTGCAAAAACTGAACATGCCGAGCATTGTCAGTTGCTGTTCATATTTATTGTAAATGAGTTTTTATCAAATGTAACGTTAATTCTAACAAAAATATAGATATATATACATACTGCAGATAATGTATTGCAAATAATGAACTTCGACTGCAACTGTGAAACAAACGATACAGGAGGATACAAACAGCTAGCTAATCAGTACACTACGCATGCTACAGTAGCTTAAAAGTAGCTAATGACTATTTACAGCTTGTGTTACACTGTATATGCAGTAAGCAGCTGTTGTAAATTAAACTGAACAAAAATGGCTATTTACCAAGTAACTTGATAGATTATTAGGTTAAAATCCTGTTGTTCCACTGCTACCAAGTGTTCCGCTTCCAGGATGAACGCAGATTGCTCCAACTCAACATGCGGTCTAGCAAAGACCGGGCGTGTGTTCAGTTTTGAAACTATACCATTGAAACTCAATAGATATGAGTTACTCTAACTTACTATATCCCTATAGTTGAGTGAACGCAGAAATATTTTTTCAAAATCATTACATTTGTAAGTAACATTTTTTTGTTCTTTTTCAGTTTGACCAATTTATTAAAATGAGTTGTAAACTAACTGAAATAAGTTGAGGTAAAAAACGAAATGTTCTATGTTGTAAAAATATTTTTTTTTAAGTGGAATCTACTAACCCCATGAATAGTTTTTTAGAGCGTGCGCTCTTGCAAACTGTTAAAACAAAAGCTTCAACTTGTACAATTTTGAATCTGTATTTTTGAATATTGATCTTAAGTTGGTGTGACGTTGGCGTGACGTTGGCGTGACGTTGGCGTGCGACTCTGCTGTAGTTCGTTTATAGCATAACGTCATTTTGCTTCTGGCGATTAGATTTATGATTAGAAAATTAATTATAATTAAGTAGGGTAGACATGTGGATATTATCCGGCTGAACAAAACGTGCATTTATCAAACAGGTTCGTTTTCCATAGACCTTATTTCGAGCTATTTTCCAAAATCCTATGGAGAAATCCCATTGCTTTTTCGTCGAGGGAACCCATGCGCAGCTTATTTCCAGGTAAATACGTCATCCCTGCAAATTAAGAGAGTAATATGCAAACCAAACATTATTAAGATGTGGTTTTATATGTCAGATTAAATGATGGATATATATCACTTTACAGCTTGCATTTACCGTGCACTATTTCACATTCAATGATATTGTACACTCCACTTCATGTTTACGTGAATCCCATTAAACCCAGGGAAAAATAATTCTCTGTAATTTAGCCCAGTATTAAAAAAAAAAACATTAACAACATGTTCATACAGATTGTTTTCCGATTACCTATAAACTAATGAATCTACATATTATCTATGGAGAAGTAGGCTACAAGTAGTCAAAGCGCACTGAATTTCTTATCTGGGAAAGACCCAAACTGCAACTTTTGCAAAGCTAAATTTTCTTTGTCGATGTAAAGTAAAAATGTAAAGATGGATGAGATACTTTATTTTTTCTGAGGAGAGAGAATGTGCTTTCTTTTGCATCCTGTAAAAGTTCAGTGAAAAATTGGACAGGGACACATTTGACCACTGTCTCAAAGCATTGATTAGTCCCAGGGAGTGCAGCCTAGAAGTTAAATTGTTCCCACTGCAGGAACATTTGAGTTGTTATGGATGGATCGAAGGTGTATCTCTCCTTTGTAAAAGTACTCATGAAAATGAAATGGGAACCAGCAGTATTTATTTATTAAAATATCAGCGAGAGGCATTAACTTAGTAACATATTATTTTCTCTTCTCCCAGTGCCCCCCTCCCCTCGACAGGCGACATTAGTAAATGTGTGCTGACAGCAGAGGTTACCTTGAGCAAGCCGCTGGACCTGGGGGCTGTATGTCTTCATTTACCCTAGTATCTGCAGATGCCAGGGAAAAGGGAAAGTTATTTTCTGTGTCTGGCCCGTGGGGAAAACTGAGGCTAACGATCTTGGCCATGTTGATTGTTACCTTGCTCCTAGAATAGCACTTTACTTTTAGGAGCAAGCAGGAAGGATGAGAAGGGATGGGTTGCTTGTGTGTGTGAGTAGGGCATCGCTTTGAACCCAGGCACCCAGAAAAGTCAGGTGTGTGATGTGATTATACTGAACATCTGTGTCGACCCATTAATCATCTGGGTTATTTAGGTCAAACACCTCCAATGGCGGTACTACACAGTGCCCTGCAATATGAAATCCATATTGTAGATTAGTATGGCATTAGGGTCCCAAGTGTAAGAATACTTAGGTATGGTTAAGATTGTGTTAATTTAGCCACATATAATAAACCTTGCAATGGCGTACCGTTTACCCTACGTATAGCTTGGTGTTGGCAACATCATCGTAGCAGCATTACAACTGTATGTTAAATGGAATGTGTGTGTTGTCATTGGCCTAAAAGAAACGTTGCTAAAAATCACACTTGTTTTCCCTCTTTTTATATCACTCGTTTTCTTTTTTTATGATTATCATCAAATACAGTCTATGGTTATCATGCTTATTTCAATATAAATGTATTATTGTTATTTTCATAATACATAGACATCTTTGACAATGTCAACATTGTTTTTATTTTACAATGCTATGATAATGAAAGTTCAGTTTAAATCCAACATCCTGGCCATCAAATCAAATCAAGTTTTATTTATATAGCACATTTATAAACGATTTTTGGTCGAGCCAAAGTGCTGTACATATAATAAAAATAGCCTACAGTAGAGACACTTTACAGCAAATACAACAGCACAGATTGTTCAGAATATCAGTATGAGAAAAACGACACCCTCTCTCCTTAGACCCTCACATCGTACAAGGAAAAACTTCCAGAGAAAACCCACAGTTTAAGGGGAAAAAATGGGAGAAACCTCAGGGAGAGCAACAGAGGAGGGATCCCTCTCCCAGGACGGACAGACGTGCAATAGATGCCGTGTGTAAATCGAAGAGATAATACATTTTACAGCATATAGACCGAATGTTAGGAAATGCATGTGTCTGTAATAAGAAGATGAATCCACGAGGATGACAGCTACAATCCTGTGGAAGCCATCAGGGAAGCAGCATGACGAGACCCAAGGCAGGACCGCAGAGACAGGTTCAGCCACGACCCGAAGTCCACGAGTTAATCCAGAACTCAGGATAGAGGATCCAAGACACAGGACTACAGCAAGAGGATCAGCCTCGACTCCGGTTCCCGGCGTAGATATACACTGTAAAATATTACCATGATTTCACAATATTTAGCTGTAATATTTTACAATAAATTACTGTTTTACCACTTTACAGTCTATACCTGTAATGTTCACAATATAATACTGTAATTTTGAATTTCACAGTGAAATCAATACAGGCACAGTTAATTACTGTGAATGTACAGGATCAATGATTACCAGGATTTCACAACATGTTACTGTATTATTTCACAGTAAAATACTGTATTCAGACCATCCTCTGTGATAACACAACAAATTAAGTGATTTTCTTGCTTTTATCGCTCTTGCTTGGCTTTAAATACTAATTTCTTTTTTTGGTGCAGGTTTTACTTAAATTGAAAGGGGCACCGCTGCATGTGCCTTAAAATAAACGATGCAACATATAAATCTATGTCAAATTGAAATTGTTGTCTTGGCTTATTGTTTTCAGGTGCTTCCTGGGCATTAATCCTAAAACGGGCTCGAAAGTCAAAAAGAGGCATGGCAATTTAAACCCCCATGTCAGCACATTCTTCAGAACAATAGTTGACTTTGAGTGGATGTCTGTGTAGACAAGTGCTCCCCTCCTTGTTTTCTTTTCTGTCTCCCTGCTGCGCAGGTGCACCTGGTCTGCACCTGGTTTGCCCCTGGCTCCGCCTCTGCCCAGGTGTTCCAAATTCCACTCAGCTGTGTATATATAAAGAGAAGCTGGAGGAGAAAGATGTCTCGCCTATCCTAATGCCGGGAGACACTCTCCTTAGAATACCTCTTTGCCATTTTGAGCTGTAGGCCATATTTTTGCAGATGTGTTTATGTTTAGCCTGGAGGACCTGGTAGTCCAGTTTTCGCGGCGTTATTTTGTTTCCCATAGGGTTTATATTTGATTTCTGGTTAGGGGGGAGAGCTCTGGGTCCTACGGTCCGTGGTGTGGCTGGCTCGGGTTCCCTCCTTCTGTTTGTTCCTTTTGGCCAGTCCTCCAGACCTCTTTTTGTTTCCCGTTTCGCTTGTGTGAGCAAACGGCTGATTATCAATAAATGCTCGTTACCAAGTACCGGTTATTGCGTGTATTCTGTCATGTTGCGGGTCTCAGCACGAGCAACTACTGCAGAGTAGAGGTTGGGGCCGTAACAACATGTCCAAGACACTGTGAAATGTACTTTGCACTTCAATGGAGTAATACAAAGTTAAAATGGGCATTTTCTTTGTTTTTCTTTGTTGATTGAGCTGATTGAAATGTGTAGTTATGGTAAAATCCCAGTTAACTAGTCAGATTATTTACAGTAAATTACTGGCTACTGTGTTGCATTACTTCTACAGTAATAGTGTGAAAATACAGGTAATTACTGTAATCTATGTACATCAAGGTACCATAATACCACAGCTCTGTACTGCTATATCACAGTAATTCCATGGGCATGTCAACTGTAAAGTCACAGTATTTAGTTGTACTTATATTCTAATTTACTGTAAAATATTTACAGTCAATTACTGTGAACTATTTACAGTAAATTACTGTGAAATCCATGCAACTAGTAGCCAGTAATTTAGGCAAGGCAAGGCAAGGCAAGTTTATTTATATAGCACTTTTCAACACAAGGCAATTCAAAGTGCTTTACAAAAAATGAAAGAGATTAAGAAAATGGCATTTAAAATCAGTCATTAAAAAGAAAAGCTAATAAAAGAAACATTAAAAGAAAAAATATATGGATAAAAGTTACAGTGCAGTCAATTAAACATTAAAAGAAAAAAGTACATGGATCAAAGTTACAGTGCAGTCTAAGATATGAATAGTTCAATTAAAAGCAGCGACAAAAAGAAAAGTCTTCAGCCTGGATTTAAAAGTAGTCAGAGTTGCAGCGGACCTGCAGGTTTCTGGGAGTTTGTTCCAGATATTTGGAGCATAATAACTGAATGCTGCTTTACCATGTTTAGTTCTGACTCTGGGGACAGAAAGCTGACCAGTCCCTGAAGACCTGAGAGATCTGGATGGTTCATAATTTAGCAGTAGGTCAGAAATGTATTTTGGGCCTAAACCATTCAGTGCTTTATAAACCAGCAGCAGTATTTTGAAATCTATTCTTTGACACACAGGAAGCCAGTGTAAAGACTTCAGAACAGGAGTGATGTGATCCACTTTCTTAGTGTTAGTGAGGACTCGAGCAGCGGCGTTCTGAATCAGCTGCAGCTTCCTAATAGATTTTTTAGTGAGACCTGTGAAGACACCATTGCAGTAGTCGAGTCTACTGAAGATAAAAGCATGGACAAGTTTTTCCAAATCCTGCTGTGACATTAGTCTTTTAATCCTAGATATATTCTTTAGGTGATAGTAGGCTGATTTAGTAACAGTTTTAATGTGACTGTTGAAACTCAGGTCAGAGTCCATGACTACACCTAGATTTCTGGCTTTATCTGTTGTTTTGAACATTGCACACTGAAGCTCAGCGCTAACTTGTATACGTTCTGACTTGGCTCCAAAAACCATTACCTCAGTTTTATCTTTGTTTAATTGGAGAAAGTTCTGACACATCCAGTCATTGATTTGTTCAATGCACTTACTCAGTGTTTGAATTGGAGCATAGTCTCCTGGTGAAATTGTTACGTAAATGTGTGTGTCATCTGCATAGCTATGGTAACTTATTTTGTTGTTTTTCATTATCTGAGCCAATGGTAGCATGTAGATGTTAAAGAGAAGAGGCCCCAAGATGGAGCCTTGAGGAACCCCACATGTCATATTTGTCAACTCAGATGTGTATTTACCTATAGAAACAAAGTTGTTTCTGTCCTTTAAGTAGGATTCAAACCAATTCAGAACTGTTTCCGAAAGTCCTACCCAGTTTTCCAGTCGGTCTAGTAATATGCTGTGGTCAACAGTGTCAAACGCAGCACTGAGATCTAATAATAATAACACTGAAGTTCTGCCACTGTCTGTGTTTAAGTGGATGTCATTAAATACCTTTACAAGAGCAGTCTCAGTGCTGTGGTTTGGACGAAAGCCTGACTGGAACACATCAAAACAGTTATTTAAATGCAAGAAATTACTCAACTGTTGAAAAACAACTTTTTCAATGATTTTACCTAGAAATGGCAGGTTTGATATGGGCCTGTAATTGTTCATTACTGAAGCATCTAGATTATTCTTTTTTAAGAGCGGTTTAATGACTGCACTTTTCAGGGCCTGTGGAAAAATACCTGAGTGAAGAGATTTGTTACTATATGAAGTAGATCTGAGGCCATGCAAGGCAAAACATCTTTGAAAAATCCTGTTGGAATAATATCAAGGCAGCAAGAGGAGGATTTCAGAAGTTGAATAATGTCCTCTAGGTTTTTATCATTAATCTGATGGAATTGTGTCATGATGTCTGAATTGATGTTAAGTGGAGATAGGGACAACACATTTGCTGTTCCTGATGCAGAGGCACTGACTGCTTGTCTGATTTTCTGAATTTTGTCAGTGAAAAAGGAGGCAAAATCATTGCACGCCCTGGTGGATAGAAATTCAGAGGCTACTGACACTGGGGGGTTAGTTAGTCTGTCGACGGTAGCAAACAAGGCACGTGCATTGTTTTTGTTTTTGGTAATGATGTCAGAGAAGAACGATTGTCGTGCGTTTTTCAATTCCAAATTATAAAGGCCAAGTCTCTCTTTATAGATTTCAAAGTGAACCTGGAGATTTGTTTTTCGCCACCTGCGTTCAGCTTTTCGACATTCTTTTTTTCTGTTTTCACGGTCATGGCCTTTCTCCATGGAGATATTTTCTTGCCAGAAACTTCCTTTACCTTAGTTGGAGCAATGGCATCTATAACATTTTTAATTTTTTAATTAAAATGATCTACTAGCTCATTTACTGAGATGTTGGCAGGGGCAAGTGTGGAAGAAAAATTCTGAGTAAACATTTCTCTAGTATTTTCAGTTAAATATCGCTTTGTGGTTACCTCTTTTTGAAAAAAATTGTGAACAGAAATAGAGCTCTCAAAGAAAACACAGGAATGGTCAGAGAGTGCAACATCAGTCACAACAACCTTAGAGATATTCAGCCCCTTTGAGATAATTAAGTCCAGAGTGTGCCCCTTATTGTGCGTGGGCTCCGTCACATGCTGAATCAGTCCATAGCTATCAAGAACACAAAATAGTTCTTTAGCCCCTCTGTCCTGGGGGTTGTCAACATGGATGTTAAAATCACCAACAATGACTAGACGGTCAAAGTCAATACACACTATAGACAGCAGTTCAGTAAAGTCATCAAAAAAGCTTGCACAGTATTTGGGTGGTCTATAGATATTTAGGAACAGAGCTCGAGAGGAGCATTTCAGCTGAAGGGCCACATATTCAAAATAATCAAAGTTTCCATACGATGTCTTCCCGCATTGAAGGGAATCATTGAACAGAATAGCAACTCCACCCCCTTTCTTATGCATTATTTCCTGACTCATAAAACTAAAGTTGGGAGGGGTTGATTCGATAAGAACAGCTGCACTGTTATTTTGTTCAATCCAAGTTTCTGTTAAAAACATAAAATCGAGATTGTGCTCAGTGATAAAATCATTGATTAAAAATGTTTTTCCTGCCAAAGACCTAACATTTAATAAAGCTAGTTTAAGTTTGTTAAACACACTATCAGTCATGTTTTTTGTAACAAGCTGTGGCTGACATGGAATCACTGCTAAATTAGATAAACTCACACAAACGTTTGAGCACTTCCTGTTTCTATGATTCACCGCTCTTAATCTATTACCTATCAACACAGATATCGGCAAAGCTACTGGCAGGCAGGGCCCCGACATGTCCTGGAAAGAGTTGAGAGTGCCATACGCCCTTGAGCCTGGACCCATCACATATCAGTAAAAGTTTGTTGTGTTTTGTACACACACATCCTTATCAGGCTTCGGAGACTGCAGATGCCCCCTCGAAGGGAGGAGAGGTGGTCGACGTAGGCACGGTGATGGAGACGGGCGAGATGGTGCGGGGGTAGAGGACATGCTGCCAGGGGGGGGGGAGGTGGTTGACGTAGGCGCGGTGATGAGGACGGGGGAGATGGTGCGCATCTCTGCAGTGATTTTGGTGGGCGTCGTTGAGGAGCGGGGGTAAAGGACATGGTGCCAGCCCTGCGTATCGCCTTCGTTTGGTCTATGAACTCCAGGAAGGAATCGGTGCCAACCCTCTGTATCTCCTTTGTGTGTTCAACGATATCCAGGAGGGTGGGCGAGGGGTGAAAGGGTGAACGGAGTATCCTCAAAGGCGTTGACAGGGGGGGGGGGGGTGACGGGCAGTGGAGACTCCTCCATGTGTCTCATAGGTCTCCCATAATCAGAACATTCCTCAGGCGGGTGCAGTGATAATTCTTCAGGGTTTTCTGCGTGATGTGTTGTGTCTTTCTCCTGGTATGATTCCTCTTGCCGCTTGTCCTTGGCAGAGGGAACAGATTGATGACGCAGGCAGTTGAATATGTTAGAGATAAACAATTTCACTCCTGACTTGTTCAGGCAAACTCCATTTGCCTTGAAAAGATGTCTGCGATCCCATAAAAAGTTAAAATTGTCAATAAAATGAACAGAATGGTCAGTACAGGCCGTTGAAAGCCAGGTGTTCAGTGCAAACAATCTGCTGAATCTCTCCACTCCTCTTCTGACTGGCGGTAGAGGGCCACTGATGAACACCTCTGCATTTAGAGAGCTGGCAGTTTCTAACAAACATTTAAAGTCTTCTTTCAGCACTTCTGACTGTTGTTTCACAACATCATTTGTTCCAATGTGCAGTACCACATTCTTCACAGTCGGATGTTCAGCCCCAATATGCAGGATCTTCTCAGCCAAGTCAGAGACCACATCCTTGGGAAAACAGAGTACTTTGGTGTTGTTCTTATTACACAGACCTTTTACATCTCTTACAGCAGAGTCACCCACAATCAGAGTTTCAGGCCCAGTCGTTAGATTTCCCTCTAGCCTTTTACTTTTGGAGTAGCTATTGGTCCTTACCCTGCTGTGTGAAGAGGACAGGTTATCCAGGTCATCAGATCTCCGGTTCTCGGTCAGCAGAGCGTATCTGTTCTGGATTGGCACACTTGGTAATTTAGGAGGATTGTTTGTAATTCTCCCTTTAGCAGCTGTCCACGGCTGTTTCCTAGTATGAATAGGGGTTGAAGAGGCGCTCTTCCTGGGTGATAACAATGCAGGCCAGCCGGTCGCATCACAGATTTCGGAGCTCTGTAGAGAACGGAGGCATTTTACTACCAACTAGCTTAAGCTAAATAGCATGCAGTAGCCTACCAGGCTTTAGCTGTTGCTAGGCCACGCTATTGTAAGACTGACGTCGTCGTAAAAATGTTGAAATATGGCTGAAACCGTCCGTCTATTTATGAAGATGAACTGTCCCAGTGATAAGTTAATGTCCAGGAGCCGCTGCTCGAAGTTTTCAGAGAATAAGAATAGGAAAATCAGCATAAAAAGTAAGCAGAGGCAGGAGCAAGCAGAAAAGCGTCTGCACTGTAAGAAAGATAAGCAAGAAGCATATATTTACTGTAATTTTACAGCCAAACATTTTACAGTGTAGATACAAAACAAGAAAAAAGATTTGGCTGGATTAATCAGAACAAGAGAATACACAGACACAGACAGAGAGGGAAAAGGTCATTGGATAAAAGTTATTCTTGATAACCCTCTAGAAAGATCTCATGAACTTCCCCACTCAATCTATCAAGACCCGAGCAGTTCTATTAGATATAGGATAAGAAACTATAGGTTACTTACGTAACCCCAGTTCTCAGAGTAACATGAAGTCTCACTATGGGATGCGCCTCAGAAGCAAACAGAAGCATCAATCTCATTACGCCAATCCTGATTGGCTGGTGATCTTGACGTCATAGTCAGGGAATTCACCCCCTATAAGTAGCTTGCGCCACAACGCATGCGTCATTCAAAATAAGCACCTCTTCTCGCTTCACCATAGCAAGGAGGGCCGTCTGGTGAGACATCTCACTTCATGTTACTCTGAGAACTGGGGTTACGTAAGTAACCTATAGTTCTCATTCATAACACTCCGTTCGATGTCTCACTATGGGAAATTGTAGTTCCCGTATTGTCAGACGAGCTTATCTCGAAAATCACCAAACCAACCAGAACTTAACAGGTAGAGCTCTGACTCAACCAGGTGCCCAGCACTGCTTGAGTCACACTGGGAGCAGAACGTCCAGCCTGTTAAGAGGCGGACAAAAGTGAGCGGCGAGGACCAGCTCGCCGCTGCACCAATGTCTTGGATGGGAGACATCCTGGACAGAGCCCGGGATGCAGACAGACCCCGAGTCGAAAGAGCTCGCGGACCCGAGGGTGCCTGCAAACTCTGACTCGTATGGGCCCCAAAGCAATTGCTTCCACAAACCAGTGGGAGAGCCGTTGCTTAATAACAGGCTTGCCCTTATAAGGGTTAGCCCAGGACACAAGGGGTTGGTCATTATGACGAAGCACCCTTGATCTGTCCCTGTACGTGCGTAAAGCACGGGCTGGACACGGCAAATCCGGATCCCGGAGGAATACAGTGGCGGGGAGGATGCCTTAATGTCAAATGTGGTACCTGAACCAACCGCCTTAAGATAAAGGCAGGGTTGGGCTTCAACCACACTCTGTTTGCCCTGGGGCGAACTGAGTGCATGAAGACTGTACAGATAGCGCATGAGTGCCACTGGCTCGCTTGGCAGCTGCCAGGGTCAGCTTCATGTCACACTGTATTCAGATTGTACCACTCACGGGCCAGGCCCATAGAGCCAAGCGCTCTGGGTGTGGGTGAAAGATCGCCCCCCCCCGCTTGGGACAGTATGTCCCTGCGTAGTGGGAGCTGCCATGGCTGCCCGCACAGCAGCTGATATATCTCCGCTAGCCAGTACATAGCTGGCCAGTGCGGAGCTATCAGGATAAGTGTGTGGCGTTGCTCTCTCACTCTGGCCAGAGTTGGGGGTATTAGAGCCAGGGGTGGGAACGCGTACAGAAGGTCCGGGGGCCAATCGTGCGCGAGTGCATCCACGCCTAACGGTGCATTTAGATCGCGCATCGAAAAGAACAGCTGACACTGAGCGTTGTCTTTCGATGCGAACAGATCCACCGCGGCTCTGCCGTAACGCACCCACAGCTGGCTCACAATCCTTGGATGTAGAGTCCAGTCTGCATAAAGTGGTATACCTCTGGACAGTAGATCTGCCCCGAGGTTCATCACTCCCGGTACGTGCGTCGCTCTCAGAGAGAGGAGACGTCTACCGCTCCATAGGATCAGTTTGCGCGCCAGTGTGTGTAACTGGAGAGAACGCAAACCCCCTTGGCGGTTAATATACGATATTGTGGTCGTATTGTCTGTCCTCACGAGGACGTGATGTCCCCTGAGGAAAGGCAGAAAGCGTTTTAGGGTGAGAAACACCGCTAAAAGCTCCAGGTAATTTATGTGCGCCCGCTGGAGGTCTCTGCTCCAGAGACCCCTCACCGGGCGACCTTCATAAATACCTCCCTAACGTGTCAGACATGCGTCCGTGGTGACCACTTTCCGTGAAAGGACAGCACCCATAGGCACACCTCGTACTAGAAAAGTCGGGTGCAGCCAGTGGCGCAGTGCCATTACGTATTTCACAGTAACCATCACTCTCATCAGGCATGATCTGAAGAGAACATGTTTGCGCAGCTGGAAAAGAGCGAGACAAGCTCTGAAAGCTTTCACTCTTTCCGCTGACAAGCGAGCTGAAAAGGGCACCGAGTTCAGGCGTAAACCCAGGAAGAGTATAGTCTGCGCGGGGCACAACATGCTCTTCTCTGTGTTTATTATGAAACCCAGGTTGAGCAGGTGCTTTACGAGGACATTTGTCTGCGTAACAGCCTCCTGCTCCGACTGTGCGAGAAGCAGCCAGTCGTCCAGGTAGGTCGCCAGGCGAATACCCTGTTGTCTTAACGGGGCTATCGCGGCTTCCGTACATCGTACAAACACCCTTGGACTGAGAGACAGACCGAAGGAGAGTACTCTGTATTCATAACAGATCCCCTGAAATGTGAATCTCAGATATTTCCTGTGTGGGTAATATACTGGGATGTGAAAATACGGTCTGATGTAAACCAGTCGTCTTGTCGCACGAGCCGCAGCAGAGATGTGTGAGTGAGCATTCTGAACTTATATCTTTTTAGATATTTGTTCAGAGCCCTCAAATCAAGTATTGGCCGAATTCCGTTCCCTCCCCATTTGGGAACGAGGAAGTACTTGGAATAGAAGCCGCCCTGACTCTGCTCGGCGGGTACAATAGATATAGCCCTCTTTTCTAGGAGTGAGAGAATCTTTCTCTCCAGAATATGGGCTGACTCTCCTCGGGCCTGCGAATGCAGAATGCCGAGAAGCGAGGGTGGGTGACGGTGACTTGGAGTCTGTAGCTCCGTGTAACTGTCTTGAGAAACCCAAGCAGATGTCGTGAGCATCTCCCGCTGTATGCTCCTTAGAGCCAGCTTAGATGTCACGTCTCTTCCCCTCTGAGTCTCTATTTGTTGTGTTATGGGGCCCTCCAGTGTCTGAGCACTGTGGTGCCCCATTTCGACAATCCCCACCGACACAGCGCATGCGTGTGGCGGTGGTGCCCTTATGGCTCCAGCCGGCACTGCGCATGCTGTTGGAGATTAAAAGGGATATCTGATCCGCTTTTCAAATCTCCGCGCGTTCCTATGAAGCTGGTTATAATACAGGAAGGAATCCATATCTACAAAGTAACCGTTAACAATAATCTACTTTAATGGCAATATGACAATGCAATACAATCATTACAATACAACATGATATATTACAGTTATATTGTAATGCTTAAAGAGTAATGCCGGCTTACTCCTGCACTGGTTCGCATACTGCAGAGCTACTTTCACCCGAGGGCAGCATGTGAAGAAGAGGCCGAACGCCAGGGATCCACCGGATATATACCAGAGTAAGAAGGAGGGGTTTGGTGTTAGGTCAGCTGGTCATCTTTTCAGGTCATCTCATTGGAAGACGCAACGCTGGCCAGCAGGAAACCAAACAGGCTCACCTTACAACCAAAAGGTCTCAAGGCCTGCATACCCACACCTCCCCCACAGAGCAATAAAACCCTGTTTACTCCAACCAGCCCAGAATGTTTATAGCCATTTGTAGTCCTTACATTTATGAAAGGATAAAACAGAGAAATCAATATAAAACACAAACACAGGTATTGTTTGAACAGTATTCACTTAACTGCTACTGTTGATAACCACCAGAGAAACCCAAGGGACCTCTCTTAACATCACAACCACTGTAGCTCGTTCTAAGTTGAATGCAAATCAGGACATGCTCTCACCTTCCCCCATCTTCCTTTGTCCTCAAAAACACATGTCAACAGGCCCCAAATCCAGCTCACAGTTTTACCCAAATTATTCCCATTTTAAGCTTATCCATAGTTTGCTAACATGAATAAATACAAATATAACTCTACAATGCGCGTGACGGTGGTGCCTTCACAACCCCAGCCGGCACTGCGCATGCGCGTGACGGTGGTGCCTTTACAGCTCCAGCCGGCACTGCGCATGCACGTGACGGTGGTGCCTTTACAGCTCCAGCCTGCACTGCGCATGTGCGTGACGGTGGTGCCTTCACGACCCCAGCCGGCACTGCGCATGCACGTGACGGTGGTGCCTTTACAGCCCCAGCCGGCACTGCGCATGCGCGTGACGGTGGTGCCTTCACAGTAGGGCTGTGCATCTTCACTGGTCTCACTTTTCGATTCGATTACGATTATCCTGTCAACGATTCGATTCAATTCGATATCCCGATTGCATCCTCAATTTTCTATATTACAGCACATGGCTTATTTTTCATCAATGCATACATGCAGTAAATACATATGCACTCTCTTTTTATTATTTAGAAAGTGCTTCAGAAATCAATAACATAAATGTCTTGACATTCATTTATAAACCAAAATAAATAGCAGACTGCTCCGTGTTTGGTGCCGCTGTGCCGCTGTCACGTCTGTTCCCTGATCTCTGCGTCACCAACCGATTTGATATTAAAGTGACAGAAAAAAAAAATTTTATAGTAAAGCTGCGGCCGGAAAATCAGGAAGCAACGTTACTACGCTATAACCGATTATCTTCCGTCACTGCATCGAGACCGAATCGTCCACGTCCGCATCGCAATGCATCGTTGAAACGATTATTTTCAACACCCCTACTTCACAGACCCGTCTATTGTCCGCCCTTTGAGAGAGGCCGTAGCTGCTCTCAGAAGGGGAACAGTTGACGGACTGTTTATTGTTTTTATTGTTTTTCTTTTCATTTTTTCGAGCTGCGCCCTTGGCTCAAAGCCTGGATGCGTCAGCGGAAAATGTTTTATGACAGAAAAATCAATAAGTGTGTGACATGTGTTTATGCGGACTTGAGGATGGTGTTGAGGCATCTCTCGAGGCGGCGGGAACACATTTAGAGCTGGGGAACCGTAGACTTCCAGCTCTGTCACAGAGGGGAGAAGGAGGGTCTGTCACGCCGCTCGCTTCTTCTTCCTCGACTGCTGGCCGAAATTCTGGGTTGGCTGCGCCTGGGCTGCAGCCGGAACCGGAGATTTTCTAGGCCAGCTCGCCCTCGTCCCCTGCCTGGGCTGGGGACTCGGGGCGGACTGCGACCTCTGCAGCTTGGACGAAGGGCTGCCGCTGCGAAGAGCGGCTGGGCCCTTCGAGGGAGGCAGAGGTGGAGGGCCTCGTTCTCCTTATTTTTCGACTCGCATCTCCTCTGCATGGAGGCAAGAGCGGAGCCGAAAATCCCCTCGGGAACGATGGGCATGTCAAGCACATCCTCCTTTTCCCGGTCTGGGAGGTTGGTGAGGTTGAGCCATCTAGCTCTTTCCTGCACCACCATGATCCCCATTATTTTGCCCGTGGCCTGGACGGCGCAGCGTTGGACACGGAGACAAATGTCTGTGACCGCGGCCAACTTGTCCAGAACGGCCGGTCCAGGATTACTCGACATATCCTCACAGAGCTACGCTTGGTATGCGGTTAGCAGTGAGGAAACGTTCAGAGCCCTGGCGGACAACGCTGCGGCTCTGTAGGACCGTTCAGTCATGGTCGACTGGAAACGGTCCACCTTCGCTGGCAGCGTGGGGTTCCTGCTTGGTGATGGGCCCATCCTCGGTAGAAGGTGGGCTGCCACCAGCAGTTCTATCGGCGGTATGCGGAGCAGACCGAGCCTCTCCATACCTCCTCGTTGCTTGGGGAGAATGTTTCCCCTCGTAACGGGACCTGGCGGTCTCCTTGGCCATTTCAGGATGTCTAGCCTGGACGCAGTGCGCTGACACGCGGCCTACAGGTCCATGCTCAGACAGGGTGAAGCTGGTGTGCTATCGCCCGGGAGAGCAGCCATCGCTCCCGGCTTTGCCGTTTGAGCCGATGACATGAAGATATCTTCTTCTTGCTCATCCGAATCAGACAGGAGGAACTCAAAGGTGTCCTCTTCGTCCTCCATGTAGTCTAATTCCAGGACATCCTCCGCGGGCCTCACCAGCTCCCGCCTGGTGAGGCGTGGGGCTCCGTTCCCACGTCTCTTGCCGCCACCGGGTCCTGGCCTGACACGGCGTGGGATCCCGGTTCCGCAGCTGCCGCTGTTAGTGAGCCCCAGACCGACACAGTGAGGGGCTCAGTCTCTGCGGCGGACGCCCCTGTGTCTTGATTGCCAAACGGCGAATCAGTGGACATGAGGGAGTCCTGTTCCAACAAGCTAGCTTGGTGTGCTAGCCGTCGGTGGAGGCTCTTTCGGTTGAAACGGGCACAATGCCCGCATGAGCCGGGGTTGTCGATAGCCTCCTGGGCGTGTTCCAGCCCGAGGCAGGACGAGCAGACCTGGTGTGAGTCTGTGCCTGCTATCTTCAACCCGCAGCCGCATGACCGAGCCTCCGAGTCCCTGATTCCTCTGGTGTGAGGGGGAGAGGCGTCCATCTTGTTCGCCTCGTGGCGTGGAGAGGACCCGCTCGTAACAGGTACGTCGTTGAGAGAAAAAGTGTTACCAACCCGTCCTTAATCCGGAGAAAAAGGGACGGTGTGGGTCCTTTGTTCTCAAAGAATATTGACTGGTGTGTCAATATACTTCTAATCCTTTTCTCCTCCGTGAGAGAGAAAAAGAAAAGCGTCCTCGCTACCGTGGTGTCGGTAGTAAGGGGAAGCTAGCTAGCAACAGGTGCGTAGCTAGCTTGAGAAAAATCAAAAAACTTACCTTACTTTCCGGGGAAAGAAACGGCGAGGTCGATTTTAATACTAACTGGCGTTAGTATTACCGTCTTCTTGCGAAGCAGAAGGAGTAGCCGGCGAGCGCCCGTCGACCGAAATGGTTATATTTGGGTTCAGTCTGTGGACCGTTAAGCTTGTCCGGCTACTATAGAGATGTGCTCTGAAGCGAGAAGAGGTGTTTGAATGACGCATGCGTCGTGGCGCAAGCTACTTATAGGGGGTGAATTCCCTGACGCTGACGTCAAGATCACCAGCCAATCAGGATTGGCGTAATGAGATTGATGCTTCTGTTTGCTCCGTGATGAGGCGCATCCCATAGTGAGACATCAAACGGAGTGTTATGAATGAGAACAGAAACAGAGAGAGGGAGCACAACAACCTATCTCCATGTTTAATACATTAGCAACTGTGAGTGAAAGTGTTAGTTAAAGTATGTGTGTATCTACTCTAATGCTGCAATCAACAAAAGCAACAACTAGCTTACAACCTACTGTAATTAAGTATTACTTTCAAAGCCAAGGAACACATTATCAATTTGTGGGCTTACAATGTTAGCTTTAAAGTCTTCAACTATCAAACCCACTTTCTGAACTACTGTAAGGCTGTTTAATAAGCAAATAGCTGGAAACAACATTTCCTAGCAACAGTTGTCATCAAGCACATTTTTAAATTAAAGACCCCTTGTTTCAAAGGTTTCAACATTTGTAAGTATTAACAAAGGGGCTTAGTTGGCCAGTTAGCTTAGCAGGCAGGGAGAAGACAGTTTAGTAGTTTACTAGTAGTTGCATGCTTGAGAGCGAGAGAGAGAGATGGATGGATAATTAGATGGATGTATAGATAGAAATATAGATTAAAAGCCATGACATTGTCGCTTTCCTTTTGTCCTTATCACCTTTGAGCATAGCTCATTATCATTATTTCGTTATAATGGAACAGATAAAGAGTGCATATGAACGGCAGGAAGTAGGAGTCTTAGCCACAGAGCCAAAATTAATGGTTTTTACAGTTAAATGCAGGCTGAAACTGTCATCTAATCCTCGGGGCGGCTATTGGTAAGAAAACTAATAGGCTCATCAGTAATCAGGTCCAAATGTATTGTTCATCTTGTTCTAAAAAGAACCTCTAGATAGCACTATAGCAATCACTTCAGAATGATCTCTTCGGATATGAGGCAAGAAGAAGACCTGATAATTGGTTTGGGAGATTTCATAAAGTTAATAAACTCAACCAATTGCCTTGAAAGTGAGTGAGATTAAAGCCAAAAATCTGCTTAGTTAAGATTGAACTTTCCTTTGAATATGAGTTTATATTTGACTGACCAGGCACTGAACGGAGTCAACCAAAAATGTACAACAGACTGCTTCACAGCTGCTAATTCACATTTTTAAAGTCACAATGAAGATGTGTAAAGTGTAAGGGTCGTGACTCACAAAGTATTATCAGTCAACTAAGCAGTTCCTCCTAACTCAACAGAGCTTTTGGCACTTTTTTAAGCTAATTGTTCTGTTAGACTCAGGTGCACAGGCAGGTACTGATCAGCTGCGGATTAGCTGTAGAGAAGACAGGGAGAAGAGAGGAAAGCAGGAGGGAATGAAAACCACACAAGTACAGCCTGCCTGGCACGTAACTTCCACACATTCCCTGCTTGGATTCACTTGCACAGCTCTAAGAAACTTTGCTTTAACCAACCTCAGGCAGATGTTCTGATAAACCCACCATATAAAAAGGGAACAGCTTCTTAAAACATCTATGGCATTTATTCTTAAGTCTTGGAAGAAGGATCCATTATGTATTTCTCATTTGGGGTTTCTTTCTTTTTACAGGGTCATATGTCTTGAGTTTATACAGTAGCTGCCCCCAAGTGGCCAAATAATCAATCAGTGCAGTTGAAACTACAACACAACTATTTCATATTATTGTTGCCTCAGGATTCAAATCACCAAGTCATATAATATATTTTATTCAAGATTTATATTATTAAATATCTTAATTGGTACTAAGTTGGCTAGTTGTTAGACTATAGGGGAAGCAGTCAGATAACGCTTGTGGCTTTTGTATCTCATTTGCCAAAGATATTGGTTGGTCATGAAACTGTAAGAGCCCTGAGCTAATTGTATTGACATGTGAAGAATCTCTATAGAAATGTCAAGGGGTAAACACTAGGCAATTTCATTAGATGTCCAAAGGAGCACAAATACACAAGTTGGAACATACGCATCATTCTAATGTACCCTGATTCACTGTGAGCCGGCTCAATTTATTGAGTTGAGTTTAGATTGAATTTGCATCCTAATTCGACCCTCGCACCTTTGACTTAAGCTCAGGGGGTTTATATTGCTCCCACTCTGTAATCAGTCAGTTATTCATGAGTTCTCTGAATACCAATGGTCTTTCTCCTCCAGCTGCTCGGAACATTTCAGGCATTGTGAGTGTTCACAGGCTCTCTGTGTGTGGGTAGGGAAATTTGATACCACACTTATATTTTTCAAAAACAAGCAACAACAAAAAAAGATGAAACTATGTGAGTGGTGCCACTTTGTCGTCAGATGCACTGTTATCCATCAAGTATTTTGAATGACAAAATATGATGACTGGATAACAGGTTGAAAGAAGATGTCAAAGCCAAAAGTCTAGACTTGAATTTTCTCAACATATACTAAACACTGTTATGTGTGTTATCTCAACTGTGAGATTTTGAAGTTACTTTTGTGTACTTTTACTTAACTTCGACTGACCTACATTTTCCAGCATGCCCTTTGGCAAACCCCAGTGTGCTTGAATTAATAATTAGTATTGTAGGTAGAGGAAGCAACAGTGCTGGCCAGGCCAAAAAACAGTACTCACCCTTCCCGATCAATATGTGACTTAACCCTGGTCTATGTTGGCTACTGCTGGGGGGAAACGGGTACAGTATACTGTATGTGCATTTTCCATATCAGTGTGAACTTTGTTTATAGCCATGCTTCAGCCCTGGCTCCCGGGAGAGATATTCCAGTCAATCGGTCTACCACTTTTATCCATACAGAAAAGTCTGGATATTACTGGCTGAAGACCATACCATTTGGTAAATATATTCATGGTCCAAAGAGGATAAATCAAACTGAATCATAACCAAAAACAGCAGGTCAAAGGGTTCATTTGTCCTGTGAATTATATCCACATTTAAATGATTTGGGGGAAATTGATTACAAGAATACAAGCTTTCTAACGTATAATCATGGTTCCTGCATTATGTAAGATACCCTAAGAGCTACCAGTAGGTTGATATATGTAAAAAACAGATGGATTGCCATTACCTTCAGCACAAACATTCACTATCACATTCCATTAAGTCTCTGCTTTTATTTTTCTTAAGATCAATAGCAATAGCAATAACAATAGCAATTGTCAGCATGCTAAACAACTGCAATGGTGAAAATGGTAAACATTTTATGGTACCACTTTACAATAAGACTACCCTTATAAAGGATTCATAAAGGGTTTATAATTAGGTTATTCATTAGGTTGTAAACAATTTATTAATCATTAAGAAACATTTATAAACCAGTTCTAACATAGTTGTCTCACTATTTGGCAAGATGACTAAGCCTTATATTGGCACTAGCTTACTTCATCTTCCACATCAGCCAGCATCCTTGGTATCTGTCGTTCACTGAGTTCATTCCCCCCTTCCATCCTGATGTTTCTTGGCATCTCTTATGACCATTTATTTATTACTAGTTACTAACATTTATAACTGCCAAAAGGAAGCCTTGTAAAGTGTAAAACACATTCCCATGTATTAATAAGTTACTACCATAGACTACCATTTATCATTTGTTTAAGTTATATTAAGCCTTAAAGTTATACATAAATTAGGGCATGGTCACATTGAGTGACAGGTCTGTCCAGTGACTGCTGCTGTTAGCTTCCTGTCTCTCTGCTAGCTGCTCCGTGATGCTACAGGGGCTCAGCTTGCTCAGCTCATCCGGGGAACATAACTTGAACTCGGCCGTGTTTGTTGTGCTGGTGCCTTGTGGACTATTCTTCATGCTTATATCGGACTATTGTGACTCGCTCCGCGTTTAAAACAGATGGTGCATGAATGCGGTTTTGCGGTAAGTGAAATTTGAGTACTTTATTTATGTGTTCATGTTTTTAGTCAGCTAACGTTAATGAATGTTAAGGCTTGGGTTAGCATGTAGTAAGCAAGTGGTAGCTACATCTGTGCTAACGATGCTAATCGTAGCCTCCAAGTTAAAACGTAATAGAGAAGTGTTAAGCATTAAGTGGGATAATACTGTAGAACAAACGGCTTCTGTTTGAGGTTAGTAAAATAAGGTCATCCTTGTAAATTAGAGAGATATTTTATTAGGTATGTAACTTTATGCATTGATAAGGTTAATTTAAATTTGCTATGATCGTTTATGTAGACAAGCTAACGTCAAAGTAGTGTTGAAGAGCAGTGTAGTAGGCTATATGTGAAATTAACCTCACAATAAGATGTGTGTATATTACAAATATTAATGTCATATTTCAAGATGATTACTTAGATATTACAATATGGTTGGTTGAGCTGGAGTTCATTATTGAGCTTACATGTTAATGTCACAGTCATATCTGAAGAACGAACCCAAACCTTGTTCTTTTTATTAATTGTATTACCAAATTGGTATCAAATAAATAGTAAGCATTGGTAATACCAATCCTGATAAAGTAAACTATTTTATTTTAGTATTTGTGTCTAGGAGAAGGTACTGTACCCTGTTCCTATGTTCGGCAGTTATAGACTGGGCTTTCTTGTACTAGAGAATACACTTTCCTTTTTTTTAAAATCAATATGGACCATTGCTGTATAATTATCCTTAAATTATGTTATACAATGCACCTAATAAACAAGTATGGCATTTTGAAATATGATGTGCAACAATTTCTACTGTAATTTGTGTGCATTTTGTTGTTAACTAAGATGATGTTATGATTTATTTTGTGTTAGTATGCACATGGACGCTTTGGAAATACCTGGAGAAGGAAGAAATGGGTCTTCGGAATGATGGTTAAAGACAAAAGGCGGAGACTAGTGTTGAAACTAGTGGAGAAACGATCAAGGTGCCACCTTGTCCCTCTGATTAGACGGCATGTTAAGTCAGGAAGCATGATGAGTGATGAGTGGAGGGCATACAGGAGAGTGCTGAGTAACATGGGGTACAACCACTGCACCATAAACCACAGCAGGTGGTTTGTGAACCTCCAGACTGGCAGTCATACCCAACATAATGAAAGAGCTTGGTCGACCGTCAAAGGACATGTCCGTAGACTGAGAGGAAACCGTACAGAGAGTTTGTTGGAGGAACACCTCAAGGTTCATGAATGGTCATCTTGGCTTGGCTCTGCTCACCCTGATGGACTGCTTGGACACTTGTTCAAGGATTTACACACAGCCTTTCCAGTCTGAATATCACCTTATAAGACTTTCATTTATGTCTGAGAAAAGCTTTTATGTTTAAATATGTGTATCAGTCATACTAAACAGTCATTACTTTGAGTCCTAATTTTCTTCATTTGTGAATACAATGTTTTGCTTGGCTCTTTTGCATTTTACTTTGCATTTCATGTGAAAAATGTGTATTAGGTTAGCGTGAATGTTATAACTCATTCATAAATGGACATGTGTATTAAACTTAAAAACAACGCACCCTTTCAGTAGTTATACATGTTAGTGACTCATCAATAGATGGTGATATGTTTCACACTTTACAATAAGGCTCCCTTTTACCAGTTATAAATGTTAGTAACTCGTAAATAAATGGTCATAAAGAAATGCCAAGAAACATCAAGATGGAAGGGGGAGAATCAACTCAGTGAGCAACAGATACCAATGATGCTGGCTGATCAAGAAGACGAAGGAAGCCAAGTAGCCAATATAAGGCTTAGATAAATGTGGGCTCACTATTTGGCAAGCAACCGGTCACGTTTGCTCTGTTGATCTCATGTCTTATAAAAGCTTATTAATGATGTATACAGTAAAGTGTTCACAACCTAATTAATAAATGAATTACAAACTATTCGTAAACCCTTTATAAGGCTAGTCTTATTGTAAAGTGGTACCCATTTTACATACATTTTGCTCAGCCTCACAGAGCCACTAGTGTGACTGTAGACTTTTATCTGCGTTATTTCTGAGAGACAAACCAACCCTGGTGTTTGATTTGCTTCAAAAGACATTCACCACTTGAGTCTGGATGTTAACGTCATTCTAACTTTTTGCCTGTCCTTCTGCCTTCTCGGCCAAACATGTGGTCCATTGCAATGGTATCTCTAATACAAATTCTTTGTATGATCATGTTTTCTGAAGGTTGCTGATGTTTATAGTGACCTTCTGACCTTAACTCTAAAAATACACTTGAGCTTAAAAACTCAAAATTAAATGGGTAGCAGAGTTTACCATGGATTGCTAATTCTTTCACACAAACCTAAAGATTTGTATTTACTTTGTCCATTACTCCATGTATTATGAATCATTTTCAGAAAATGGACACTGGTGATCTTGCAGCCCAACATGCTTAAGTCGAGCAAGCTACAAGCCTTAGATTGTGTAGCCTTATTCTTAAGTAAACAATAGCTCCTGGAAATATTGTGATGCATCACCATTGTTTCTCCATTTATTAACAGGTATATTGCATAATCTATAGTGTTTTCTAACATTGCTCAAATAATTTGGGGGGATTTTTCTTTGTGATCATTTTACAGTCAGCTGAGCATGAACTAGATGTGTGAGTGTTTCATTCTAAGGCTGACTGCAGAAGCCCCACAGCTGCAAGTTTCCCTGCAGTAAAAATAAACACTGTTAATCTTCACATAAATTCCATTCCACCTTTTTTTACATTTTAGGACTAGCTTTATCTGTTCTAAAGCTTTGAGCAGTGGGGATGAAATACCATGGCTTTAACTTGTCGACCATATGAAAAACCCTTGGCCTGGCGCAGATGGGGGCTTCTGGAGGACAATGTGTGTTTCAGAACATGTTTGCTTACATATGAGGGCAGGCATTCAGTGTCATGATAACACACTCCTGAATAGCTGTCTACATCCCTGTCTGGCTTTACTGACCAACCAGAAAGCCCACAGGACGGTCCCTTCTGCTAACGGCCCCTTCACCCCTGGCCTTTTTTGAGATTTTGTTCTCATTTCCTGTCCATGCCTCCCTCTCTGGATCTCCATCGGTCCCCTAGGCAGCGGCAGGTGCACTTAGGGGGCTATGGAGGGTCTTTGCCAGGAGCTTGAATGAAGCCTTTATAGACCCAGTTTCAATGTCGCCCCTGTTTCCTCGCGTGCCATCATAGGAAAACCACTATCATCCCTGTTATGATCTACAGCCCTCCGAACGCGGCTTCTCCCCGCCCGGCAAGGGGCTTTCAAAAAAGACCTCCCAGGGGTTTGTGATGCTCCATTTCAATCATGCTCTTGAATCAGAGCACCCACTTCCTGCCTCACATGCACACACTCACCGCAGAGACAGAAACTGCATGTATCTTCAAGGCAGGCAGGCTACAGTGACAGAGAACAAGATAGACACAGGAGTCTGACACCCCAGCTTTCAGAGGAATTACTGTAGAATTAAGTTGATGAAGAGAGGAGAAATGAGTCAGCACAGCCTGTCATTGTCACAAGTCTCGCCTAACACATGGGCCTCAGTAAAGTCACAGATGCAGTTACGTTAGCTCTTTAAAAAATCTGCAACATTTCATCTAAAGAAACATGTTATGCAACCACCGCTGATTGCTATGCAACAGTGAGCCAACCTATTTTCAGCTCATAGAGGTTTTTACATTTACTGTTCTGAACTCCCTGTGTTTTCACTGGCAAATAATGATGTGGATGAACAGGATGTATTGTATTCAATAATATAAGATGTGTGTATGATTACTGCAGGAAATGGATAGTTAGCATAAGCAGGTAAAGTCACCATGCAAGACAAAGAAAGGAATACCGGGTTACTACCCAGTATCCCAAGATGTGTTTCTTCCGAGATCTACAATCTGAAAACACAGTACTTTTTGATTCAATGTTTGCTCTCCCTAGAGATAGAAACAACCTGCCCACCAAACAAACATTGAATGACTGACAGAATATTGGATGATTCTGGTTGTTTTCAGACATGATAGTAGCTGTTCTAGTGTTTCAATGTCAGTCTCTCAGGCGGTCATTCCAACACTTCCAGACAATTTTTCCCGAGTCAGTAGCAAGTTTGTCAACGTTTTCACGCAACCAGAACCGTAACATAAACGCCAACACACACATGTACCTGCCTACACTTTTACCTGACATCATGTGGACTAAATTCTTCCATTTTGATTGGTTGAACATGCTACTGATGCCTGTAAGCTTATTTTTGGATAATAACTCACTAAACTCTTGACTGTCTGGATTTTAGCATTCAACATAACACTCAATGACATCATAAAATGCACTCAGTTGCTAATGCATTCTTAAAAACAGCCCCACAATGAGTCCAACCTCCATGAAGGTGTACAGTTTTTGTTTAACTATTATAGACTAATCTGGTGTAAACTGGGGGACACCACACAACCTTGCTATTTTTTTTGTAAAAACACAACTTTTAAATACCTCAAATTTAACCATTTAAAAAATAATAAAATGTTACAAGTCAAAACATTTGTTTAATAAAAAATAAAAATAAATCAGTAACACTTAAATCAATACCATTATGTTGATAAACAATCGAAATATAACACAAATAAATTAAATAAAAAAAGATTTGGATTTTGAACTTTGTTTTTAGACATACAGTAGATAAATACTACTGATTAATAATACATCGAAAATAGTTATATGTTACATATACATTATATAAATAAGTATAATATGTATTATATACTCATGAGTCTTGCCTCTATTGCTATTTTTTAATGCACACTACAAATATAATCCCAACCTAAGATGTCCATGTTTGCTTATATCTAAGCAAACTAAATTCTTTGACCAGTTTGTCCTTAGAGTTATGAAGAGAAGTGCTGATTATTGACTATTGAACCGTCCTTTTTATTTGGACATTACAGAAAATCATCACAATAAAAAACAAATGGGTAAGTGTTATGGCGATATGTTTGTGTTCCAGCAATGCCACGTGTCTTTCAGGCTCCAGTTTAGTCGTCATGGTCAGCTGGTTCAACATGTACTCATGCACCCGAGTGCTCCTGCCCTTATGAGTTTGGGGTCATCTATTGATTGTTACAACCAATGAGAAACTACTGGAGATAAATCAGATAATTAATTGTGTCTTTGTTTTGTCTTTAATGCAAAATGTTTGATGCATCATTAACAATCATTTCAATGGGTTTTTGTTGAGCCACTTTTGTCTTGAGAGAAGCGACACATGCACAATGTTTAGTTCAATTTGTTATGATCTGGTGTGCTGATAACTTTTAAATGTTTTCCAATAAAGATAGAGCTTTACCTATGTGTTCTGTTTCCACATACTTGCAAAGCGCTCTATACGGGCATACAGTACAATGAGCAAGCTAATGAGGTACATCTAGCTAACATGAATGCAATCATAAAAATATTGTTGGAAAGGAACAATTAACGGAGCGGTAATTCAATGGATTCAACCAGCAGACTCATGCCACAAAATCCTACACACTGGTTACAAAAAACAAAGAAAACATTGCCTCACATAGCGTTAGTTTTATTGAGCCATGCAGACAGTTTGAGATATATTTGTCTAGGTTTTGACATTTCTGCATCAAACAAAATACATTGGTGGTAAAGATTACATTTAGTTAACTTACAATAACCCATGAGCTTGAATTAAGCCACTTTTTCCCATTTATTTTTCTAAGGGTGATGTATAAAGTGTGCTTACATTTAAAAGTCAGACTGTATTAATGTGTTTAAACTCAGTAAACGTCACTGTCTGCAAAATGAGAATACAATAATATGACATCTACCAGTGGGTACATAAACCTAGCTACAAATGTATTAAGGGAATATGGATTATAATAATAATTTTACCTACATTACAACAACAGTCAACTAGGTAAGTAATGTCAGATCCAAACCACAATGGCCGAAACCATTCCTGTTTAAAGACAGAAACTAGAGCAAGTTGGTTTTATTTAAAGGACTTGTGTCTATATCATATACTGTATACAAGTGGAAGTAGCCCCTGTTTTGTCATCCATTCGTTTGTCCCGTAATACTTTTTTATTTGACTTAATCTTCTGGGCCCATTATTTACATTATTATCGTGCTATATTGAAATAGACCCCAAACTAGTAATTGAAACCATAAAGTCATTGGAAAAAGGTTTTCTGAGGTAATTAATCAAGTGAGAAGTATGGGGTCTATTTCATAGACTTCTATTCATTTTATACTATAATTTACAAGCTGTGTAGTCAGTGCGTGCCGTCTGCTTGCGATGAAAAAGTATACAGGTTTAAGGCACTCAAAACCACCTGCTTGGGCTGTGTACTGCAAAATAGTTGCTAAAAATACCAAATTTAGATGGGCAAGACTTTCCTCATCCTTTCATTGTAAAGCCTGCTTGTTTTGACTGGCTAAAACATTTCCAAGAAATGTAAAAGTTGTTTATGCTGCAGACATAATTTCTGATTCAGTATTTGAAACAAAGATTTAGTACATTTATAAATAATGTCCTTGAATTACATACTGTAGCTATATGGAGTTAATTCTGATGTAAACAAGTGACTGTTTCACTAGATGCCCGTCCATTTGAAACCTTTCTCCTGAAACGTGCATTCCCGTGATGATTTATTGACAGGCCGTAATAGCCAGAGCAGAGTAAAATGCTCATCATGTGTAGATGCCTTGAGAGCACACATACAGAGAGGGGTTAATCCTGTAAGGTGCCTCCAAAGTCACTTCCTCATTCACTTAGAAATGTTCATTCCCTTTCATCCTTGGTTGTATATTCATGAAGGTCATTTAAGCATATGCATGGACCACTTCCCATTCCATCCTCACCGCCAATGGCATTTTAAAGAAAAAAGCCTTTGGAAGGGCAATTTGTTAATTATTAATTGACCCGTGTACTTATGCACTGTAGTGATGATGAAGAAATGCTTTCAGGAGCCTCTGCTCCCCCCCCCCATCACATCGACAACAGGCTTTAGATCAAAAACCTTGATGGCGAAACAATGCAAGCGACAGCCAAATAGCAGAGTTGCCCTTTGCACCAACAGAGGGTGGCAAAATATATTGATTTGAACTATCTGGGAACAAATGGCCCCCACCCACCCACAGTGATTCACAATGATCTTTTTTTGAACAACGCAGCGGCATTGCCCTCTATCAAATCGGTTACCCATCAGCCATCATTCCAATCCAGGGTTTTTTAGCGTTGGCACTGACACTCAATCAGCGGTCCCTCTTTGGATTTCCCAAATGTACTGATGCTGCCAAAGACTCCATTGCCTTATTAAAGTGCAGTCAGCGAGGCAGTGGCGTTGCAGGGTAGGATGAAGCAGCCTACGGGAGGAGAATGAAGAGCTAGTGACAAGCAAATTAATCACACCACTTTTGTTGTAAAATAGAGTGTGAGATGCCGCACAAAGGTCATCTTCTCGCACACTTTTGTTGTTGGGTAAGGATCTGAATGACTGAGTAAGTCAGGGGAGACATTTTGACCCTTTTCATGCATCCGGCAAGCTTATTGATTTTCTCAGAGATTCCTGTTGTGTTTGAACTAGGTGGGCCATGATATGTGACGAGCACCTTGATGGATTTGTGTCTTGCAAGATTCATGAAGCAAAGCCCATGTTTTTCAGCACACAATAGGATGACTGCTTAAAGTTCATCTTGTTAACAAGTTATAAAACTGTGCTTTCACTTGTTATTCTAAGAATCAGTGGCAGCAGTGATGTGAAGACACTTCCTCAGCTTTGAAACAAGCACATCTTTTGTTGTCTGGGCACGACTAAACTAATCAAACATTAGAGTTTTGCCACTATTAGAGAAACTCCCTCTGGAGGGAATGTTGAGGTTTTAGCCCATTTACATGCACAAAAACCCATACTCCAGGAAAGGGAAAACCCAACAAAGCATAACAGGGCCCCTTTAAGGTGAATACTTTTTTGCAGCATCATTACCATGGCATGTCCAGCAATTATGGGCCATAGGTCTCCAACATCATTGAGATACCTTATTCGTCGAGATATACAGACTTCACAGAGATTTATTCAAAAGAAGATCTTCAAGATTATTACTACGGCTACAGGCCTACGGCTTTGTAGAAACCACAGTACAGTATGTTGCAATATTAAATCTGCAATGGATTAAACTGCTCCGGCTGTGGCCCAAACCTCTCATTATATAACAAACAAATGTTGACATTTTGAACACACAGCAAAATATAAATAACAAGGGACTCATTAACCACGTTATGATGCTTAATTGATCCCAGAGTGATGAAAAAACGATTGCTTGTTCTTCTCGCGCTTTAAGTCCTTGTACATAAAGTGCAAGTGGAGCAAAATACAGTAATCGCCAGGCAGCTGCAATGCAATAAATGCTTAATTGGTCTGTGTTTGCACTGTTACATAGAAGCTCACACATGACATATTGCACAGTGGTGCCATTTTGCCAGAAGCCCAGAACACATCAAGGTGAGTTAAGGATCTAGGCTGCAATTATGGCGTGAACTTCTCACATGGGCTCTCTGCATAATTAATGAACCTTTACAGTATTGGGGTCATCAAGAGGTTACAGTCTTAAATATGCTTAAGGATGAAAAGGGGCCAAGCCTAACCCGGCCACCCATGAGCTTTTGGATTCTTGACTTTAAAACTCCATAATTATGCAATCCTGTAAAGAAACTAATTTGTGAAATACATTGGCTCCAAGGATTAATTGTATTCCACCTTTCAGCTGATAATGCCATTTATTAACACCATTTCAGGTAGTGAATACAATTTGGGTGAATTTCTGGTACATACTGAGCTTTGCAGGATGCTCCATCTGTGTTTCACAAATATGAGGCATGGAGGGGGGGCTCGCAAATTTGAACACCCATGTGTGCCAGCTCCCTGCCGGCCAATAGTAAATGCTCAAAGCGGGCGATGCACAATGGGAGCTGACAAGTTTGTTGATGTGATGAATGTACAGAAAGTGTTTGTCATTGTTTACTATACAAATTATGATTCATGCTTTTGGTGAGTGGGCTGCAGAGGGGACCACCGAAGCAGCCTTATGTATTACAATTAATTGGGAAGTAAGTTAAATGCACTACATCAGTGTGTCAAGGCTGATATCAGGAGCTGTCCTTCCAGACGGAACACGGGATACATTCTGTATTGGTTATTCAGTCTGGAAATGAACCAAACATCTGCATAATAATATGCAACTAAGGGGATTTTCTTTGAAAATGCCAAAATATGACAAAAAACAAACAACCCCAGAGCAAAAATAGAGAGTCTGACTCTGGCATGCTGATGTTCATTAAAGAGCTAAGCAGTCATTTGTTTATGTAATGTGTACTGGGATTATAATTGGAAAAGAACTAATTGCATTGTAGGTTCAGGCAGTAACTCAAACTAGAGGGCTTGTATTGCTACATAAAGACACAAAATAAAACAGCCTAATGTGAACTAATCTTCCCAGAAAAACTAAACTCATATTTGAGTTGGGATTTTGTTGTTTGCACTGCATACAAGTTTAACATATTGACTTCCGGACTAATTACAACAACATTTGTATGGGCTAGCTCAATAGTTGGTGATTTGAAAGCTTACATTTAGCTATGTACAGCATCACAAGGTAACATTAAGGAATCTTCTTCACTGATCTCTAAAAATTGAGTAAATTCAGAGGTGCCAAAGGCCAACATTAAGCAGGGGCAATTCCAGAAATAGGTTGTAAAAAGTAGTCAGATTGTATAGAAGTGAAAAAACCACTTTATTACCTTATTGTAGGGATGACCAGAGACGTGCACACATAGACTCTATGTAGTGCTTGAGCACCTGCCCGTTTTGCCCTCTGGACAGCAATGTGCCCTTTTGAAAGTTCGTTTTTTACAGTGTACTGTATGTGGCTCATGGCAACATTGATCAATTCTGGATTAAAAGCTTCTAATATATACAACAATGCCCCAAATGCGCGTTGTAATTGTGTCAGACATCCCCACACGTGGCCCGCGGCACTCCCGTACGTGCCCTGGCTGCAGCCCCTCCCTTCCCTGCTCTCAACGTGAACGTGCAGCGCGCAGAGCAGTCAGTCAGTCAGACAGGCCACAGCGAGTGTGTGTGGTGCAGCAGCACGCAGCAACACGATTAAAAGGGCCCTAGTATGGAAAGCCATTTGCGCCATTATTCGCGCGTTTATTTGCGCGTAGTTTCGCGCGAATACACCGCCACGACGACTCAGAAGGTGCCCTTTTTTTTTCTTCTCTTGAGCACCTGCCCCTATAAATGTCTGTGCACGCCACTGGGGATGACAATACCCAGCCTATGCTTGGGGGGGGGGGCGCTATCTTGTTATTTAAAGGTTGCTACCAACACTGTGTGGTCTGGTTTGGGTCATGTTTTCATCCTTAAAACTTTAATCCTTTCAAGAATAGAGTGTTTTTGGTTACCAACAAATGTTTGGATCAGTGATTGGTTGTACTTAGAATCTTTCTTTCGGCCCATTCCCAAATCACCCCCTACACCCTACCCCTCCGTTTGCGCGTTCGCGCGGAGGGTCCGCCATATTGAGGGCTGTTCCAAACCAACGAGTGTGGAGCGGTGTGGGCTATCAAGCCCTCAAACAGCGAGTCTGCATCAGGTGTGAAACTGGCTTCAAAGCTATGGTTTTTACCTCCAGTCACTTCTGCACTCTGCTTCTCCTCTTTTAAATTGTATGTCTCTAATCCACTCTGTGTCATGATTCAGTCAAGCAAGATACTAAATTAGCCTGATTGACACTGAGGTAGCAAACTTAATGGGCTTGAAGTAAGCACTGAACTATGCAATTAATGTTGTGAATGTCGAGAGCAGGCTTCCTCTGATTAAGAACATGTTTACTTTGAGAGGATGAGGGACCATCTGACGAGCTCTGCTCTAATCAGTTAGTCATCTTCTTTTGCACCAATTCACAGTCTAAAATGTAGCCTGAACTCTTTAGTTTAGTTATGGTTGTTAAGCTGGCCTTATATTTTAAAACTTCCAATAAGAAGCTGAGTGAGATGAATGGCACTGCTTTTGTCCACAGGGAGAAGCCAAAATATGTTTTTAGAGAGCAGAGAGGCATATCGACAGCCTTGACTGATCAATGTCACCAAACATTGAACAAATGAACCAAACTTTTGCCTGTGAATGAAAAATGAGTTATTGGGAACTTATTTGAACTCCACGTTGTTTACTGCATTTTCCCTCCATCTTAAAAGGAAGGGAAGGTTTCTAACTTCCCGGCTGAATCAGTCAATGGACAGACGTGTGACCTGCATGACAGCCGATGTATCGAGCTGCCTTTCACCACTACTGAAGAGCTTCACAAGTCAGAAGTAAACCCATCAGACTCACCCTGCAGCACGAAACCAATATTTTGTTCATCATCTTGGTGGCAGTCTTTTTTACTAAGAGGACGTATTTGGATTTATTACACGGCTTAGTTGAATACTTAAATCCCATTGGTCAATTTGGATATTTCAGAGGTCGTTAATTCTCGCTAACAGACCGGTGCTAAGAAGGATCAAAGGACTATGTGCAGTCATATCAAGTCACCCAAGTCTGGTAAATGTTACGTCAACTCTGACCAACAAACAATAGTTTTCTACATCAGTAAAAACAAAATATGGAATACTTTATTTTAATTCATTTTTATATTGAAAGAGATTATGATGGTTTCACGTCGGGATCCTGATCATTATGTTGGTGTTCTCTTTTTGGAAATGACCGTTTCGCTGCACATTATTTTTTCCTAGGAGTTGGTCAGCTTGAAGCGTTAATCAGTCAAATAAAAAGAGGTCAGAATCATTTTTTTATGGCTTGTATACAAAAAAAAGGATCTATTTTTAGCTATGCCTCTGTCTAGTTTACATCTGTTTCCAGTGTGGAGTCATGCTCCCAGACTGACTGACATTTTGAATTCCTGTAATGGAGATGCAGGATCTTGCGAAAGGGGGTTTTATAAAGTGCAAACCTTGGTTTGCCTTGGTTTACCAAACCTTGGTTTGACCGCTCTGCTGAGAGTGCTGGATGACATGGCCTCATTGGAAATGATTCTTAGCTGAGTGATAGAAATATCTGCGGAGGGGCTGAAGAAGAAAGCTTGACCTTATTTCTCTGATTGCTAAGGGAATGACCAAGGACAGGGTCTAATGACATTTTAACCCTGGAAAAGTGTTGACATTGTACCTTTAAAAACCGGATGGTAAAAGCTAGACAGAGTTGTTTGTTCTGTCCTGCCCTCTATTGTTTTATTCCCTCCTAAACAACTTTCAGAAAACTTGTGATTTATTTTCTTTTCTTCTGGTGTCAAGTGGTCCTGACCTTAGAATATTTTAACATCAGTGGATTAATGAAGTACTTTGCACTTACACAACATGTTTTACATGACTCAGCCTTTATGCAAAGTTTCTGCTTACTGAAAGAGCTACTGTGCATCTATCGGCATGTTTACTTTACCTCTAAAAGAAAGTTGAAACAAATATGTGTGCATGCAGGCTCTGAATTCTTGTTTATTTTTGTTACAATGGCTGCACTCAGGCATTACAATTTGCTACGCATTTTACTATTGTAGAATCTCATATACTTGTCATTCGATGCAAGAACCTTGGATTATGAGATCCGGTGTGAATGCTAATTTCATTTTTCCTTAGGTGTTACAAACAGTTGCTACAGTATGTGTGTGTTTGGCCCACAAGGACAGCCGCTTGACAAGAAGTACATTCTGGTGGTTTAAGGGTGATGAGAATCCCTGAGTGTGGAAGAGGCTTCATCTGTCTCTTTGGTCGTGGTTGCTGAGCTTTTGGTTTCCACCTTAATAACTCATCCCCTGTGTACGGAGAACCGGACCTCCCTGACAGGGATCAGCTCCAGGGAGTGGAGATGGGGAGGGCAGGGATAAGAGAAATCATGGAGTGGTAAAAAACACAGAATAACTAGAGGGACGTGGCTATAGTTGTGAATTGGATTGTCAAAGCGAACAGACAGCAGTAGCAGCAAGGAAACAAGGAGTAAAAGACTGAAAGAGAGTTGTCGCAGGTCAAGAAGTATGACCTGTACCCATTGAAACTGCAGAAGACAATATGAGACACCGGCCAACATCACAGTATCATTAGCAGAAAAACATGAATAGCCTAGGATCCTGTTGTGTTAATTTATTAATGTGTGTTGCTGCAGTAAAGCAACTATAAAAGAAAGGTTAGCATGCTCACAATACATTGTATTTGTGCTTCTGTGACATGTCTCCATGCTTTAATGATCAAAAAGCTCTTTATTTTTCTCATACTGCCTGTGCTGCAGCACCTCTTTTCTCCCTCTGTCTGAAACCAGTGCCTAGTCTGCTCTGATTGGTTAGCCGACCGGCTCTGTTGTGATTGGTCAATAATTGTGAAACGTCTGGTTCTATTTCGTCCCTACTGACCGCCAGAGGCGGTGCTTTAAGCACTGGATATGTCCATCGCGCACATGCGCAGCTCGAGTACCAATAACAACAAAGTCACCTGTGACCCACGTGACACCGGCTACATCAGCCGGTGTCGTCAGAGGATCTGTTCCTTTCATCTTCTCGCTGCGCGAGGGTACCGTGGCTACATTTTTGTAGCCTACAGCGTTCAGGTTTGAACATTTGATCTGGGGGATTTCTCTGCAAGCAGCTGGCCGCGTGCAGCTTCGTGACTGACAGTCGGAGCTACGGGTCGTTAACGCGTCCTCCAGGAGCTGTGGCCGGCTGTGCGCTGTGCAGAGCCTCGACAGACAGGTTGGTGTCAGCTTGTTGCTGGTGATGGCTGTGTCCCCGCACCCTCTCCCAGCCAAGTTGTCCTGATTGCTGTCTTATTTTGTGTTTGGCTTAGACTTTCTGGTGACGACAGTGTTCCCGCTTCCTCTCCCATAAAGTTGCCCTTATGTCTGCTTGTGGCGTTGTGCCCGAGCTATCATTAGCATTTGAGTCCCAGCTTTGGCTGTGTCCCTCATTCAATTTAACCCGTTTTTCGTTTAGATGCAGAGAGTAAGGTAAGTACTTTCTATTTCTTAGAAGCTATTATCTGGTCTTAACATTTGTGTTCTGACTTGGTCGCTTGATTGTTAGCAGCAGCCGCTTGGCTAACACCTTGCTGTTAAGCTTAACTATTAACTCAGCCGGTGAGGGCATTGCTCCCGCTCCCGGTAACATAGGGTTTGATTGCAGTAGCGCTAGATCGTTGTATTACTGCTCCTAGTACTAGACTCCTAGCACTAGGATGATAAGCAGAGAACATCTTCACTGCCGGTGCTGTGTACTCCGCATGTGCGGTTACTACTGTAACCATGGCCTACGGTTCTATGCGGGCTGTTCTCTTTCTTAGAAGCTAATTATCTGGTCTTAACATTGTGTTCTGACTTGGTTTCTTGATTGTTAGCAGCAGCCGCTTGGCTAACACCTTGCATGTACTGTTAAGCTTCATTATTTAACTCAGCGGTAAACGCATGGTATGGTTGCAGTAGCACTATATCGTTGTATTTACTGCTCCTAGTACTAGACTCCTAGTACTAGACTCCTAGCACTAGGACGATATGCAGAGAACAATATTCACTGTGTGCTGTGTGCTCTGCATGTGTGGCCATTAAGGAGGATTTCATCCTCCCAATATTATATTATCTAGTGGGCAGCCGTTTGGCTGACACTTTTAGGCACCGGCCACAGTTACTACTGTAACTACGGTTCCAAGCCGTGTAAGTATACTGGCCATAGTCAATACCGTAACTACGGCTCTATGCTGTGTAAGTACTGGCCATAGTTACTACTGTAACTACGGTTCCAAGCCGTGCAAGTACTGGCCATAGTCAATACCGTAAACGGCTCTATGCTGTGTAAGTACTGGTCATAGTTACTACTGTAACTACGGTTCCAAGCCGTGCAAGTACTGGCCAGAGTTACTACTGTAACTACGCTGTGTAAGTTATGGCCATAGTTACGACTGTAACTACGGTTCTAAGCCGTGTAAGTACTGGCCATTAGGGGTGTAACGGTACACGTACCCGTACCGAAATTATTCGGTACGGGCCCTTCGGTTCGGTACAGGTGTGTACCAAAGTGTACCGAACGAATATAACGTTAAACGTAAAAAATTGAGAACGTAAACAAATTTTTGGAAGTAATCTCAGCATTCAGAGTAATTTGCTCACATTGGGTTCAACGCGTCATAGAGCGAGCAAGTCATTTCATTGGATGAGAGGCATACTATGAGAGCTGGTCAGAGGGATGCGTTCAAATGTTGTCAGTAATTTGAGGAACTGTCGAAAATTAATGGCGAACGCAGATAAAGTTGAGCTCGAAAATCCTCCAGCATCATTGAAGTCTCCGGTTTGGGAACATTTTGGTTTCGCAGTTACGTACAAGGATGAAGGACAAAGACAGGTGGACCGAACCAAAGCTGTTTGTCGGCATTGTTCAACTAACATTGGTTACGCGGCTGGCAATACATCAAACTTGCACACTCTTGAAAAGGCATCACCCGAACGTGAATATCACCGGTACCAAAAGAAAAAAGACTGAAGTGCAAACCCAACTCCCACTAGCATTTAAGCCTCCACCACTCGCAGAGAGTTCAGACCGAGCCAAAGCTATTACAAACGCCAAATATCCTTATGTTGCCATGTTAGCAAAGCGCTACCTGGCTGTACCTGCTACCTCTGTCCCTAGAGAGAGGGTGTTCTCCACAGCAGGAGACATTGTTAGTGCCAGCAGATCTGCCCTTTCGGCAAGCAATGTGGACAAGTTAATTTTTCTTTAAAAAAACATGAAAATACAATGACAAGCAAGTCCTAATGTCAAACTGGCTGCTTAGGAACTAGTACAGTTCAGTTCAAATACAGATTATTTCAGTTCATCGAAAAGCTGCACCTTAATGTTTATTTTATTATATTTTGTATTTATTTGAGTGAATATTCACAGTTTAATAATAATTAAAAACCCAAAACTAATAGTTTATGTTTTGTGAGTACTAGTAGCCTACAGTAAAGTTCAAATACAGATTATTTCAGTTCATCGAAATGCTGCACCTTAATGTTTATTTTATTATATTTTGTATTTGAGTGAATACATTATTCACAGTTTAATAATAATAAAAAATATATATATATATGTTTTGTTTTGTGAAAAAAAAATTCTGCTGTACCGAAAACGTACCGAACCGAACCGTGACCAAAAAACCGAGGTACGTACCGAACCGAAATGTTTGTGAACCGTTACACCCCTACTGGCCATAGTTACTACTGTAACTACGGTTATATGCCGTGTGAGCACTGGCCATGGTTACTGCTGTAACTACGGCTCTGTGCTGTTCTCTTCTTTCGAAGCTAGTTATCTGGTCTTAAACATGTGTGTTATTTGACTTGATATCGCTTGATCGTTAGCAGCAGCTGCTCGGCTAACGTCTTGGGTGTACTGTTAAGCTTCTTTATTTTACCCAGCTAGGTGAAGGCAGTGCTCTCGCAAAAGGGATGTAGCTACATTCGCATTACCGGTAGAGGGAGCCTCTACCGGTAATGCGAATGTAGCTACATCCCTTTTTCTGTTCGGTGAGTAGTAGCACCGCTCTACTCTTCCCGTTCAGCAGGTAGCGGTTACGCTGCATCTGGCATTCGTCTCTAACTCAACCAGTGAAGGCAGTGTTCTCGCCCCCGCTCCTGGTAGACGCTGAACTGCCTCGTTTTTCCGTTAAGCAGGTAGCTGGTGAAGGCTGTGTTCCCGCACCCGCTCCCGGTTATGCTGCATCTGGCATTCGTCTCTAACGCAACCAGTGAAGGCAGTTCTCGCCCCCGCTCCTGGTAGACGCCAAACTCCCTCGTTTTTCCGTTGAGCAGGTAGCTGGTGAAGGCTGTGTTCCCGCACCCGCTCCCGGTTACGCTGCATCTGGCATTCGTCTCTAACTCAACCAGTGAAGGTAGTGTTCTCGCCCCCGCTCCTGGTAGACGCGGAACTGCCCTGTTTTTCAGTTAAGCAGGTAGCTGGTGAAGGTTGTGTTCCCGCACCCGCTCCCGGTTATGCTGCATCTGGCATTCGTCTCTAACTCAGCCGGCAGTGTTCTCGCCCCCGCTCCTGGTAGACGCTGAACTGCCGTGTTTATTAATCCAGCCAGGTGAAGGCAGTGCTCTCGCTCCCGCTCCCTCTGCCGGTAACGTGGGTGTAATTAGGTGTGTAGTAGCAGCAACGCTCTACTCTTTCCATTAAGCAGGTAGCTGGTGAAGGCTGTGTTCCCGCACCCGCTCCCGGCTACGCTGCATCTGGCTACCTACAGAATGGCTCATTCATGTAGCGCCTGTATGGCTTCTTTTGAGCCCGAGGACGGCCACGACCGCTGCCCCTCCTGCCTCGGCCGCCACTGGCGGTCAGTGGGGACGAAATGTGAGCATCTGAGGGAGGTTCTCACGGTAAACGCCTGCATGAGCTGTAGCTGCATGCCTCGGGCGCTCAGAGTGGCTAGAATCACTGAGGTGGAACGTCTGGCAGCAGCCAACAGACACCTCTCCTTGTCACATCCTCCTCCAGATCAATTCGGCCGTTCCCGGCGACTTGAGGGAGCGATGGCTATGTGTGCTCCCCCCAATAGAAGGACTAGAAACAAGCTGTCCTCTAAAGTGGATCGGCTAGCTGCCGATAGCGGCATGATGAAGTCGCCTCTTGGCCCTTCAGCCTGGGCCCGGTGTAGGGGCTGCTAGCGGCAGACCAGGCAGCAGCTCTCGGGTCTTCGCAGACCTGTGCCCACTCCCAGCAGGCCCAGGGGCCGCTCTAGCAGCCGCACTCAGCCGCCGGATTACAGGGGTGGTCTGCAGAGGTCTTAGCGGCGCGACCCAATGACTTTCGTGCCCCAGGTCGCCCGCCTTCCAGACGGCCTCGTGCCCCAGTGCCCCCCCGGTCGTCGGCTGCTTTCCCAGCAGCAGCTCAGTTACTGGGCGGTCTGTACTTCCGTCCCTTGGGTGGTTTTCACCTTAACCCAGGGGTACGGACCGCAGCTCCGGCCCCTAGCCTTCGGCTGGGTCTAATTGACAGTCGTCAGTGATCCGGCAGGGGCCCTAGCTCTGGCCCAAGAGTTGTCCGTCCTTCTGTCCAAGGACGCAATCAAGCCAGTAAGACCCTCTGCTTAGCCCAGGGGTTTCTACTCGGCGTACTTTCTCGTGAGCAAGAAAGTCGGCGGATTTCGCCCGATCTTGGACCTCAGAGGAATCAACAGATTCCCGAAGGTGCTGCCATTCTATATGCTGACCACTGCATATGCACAGGTGGAGTGGTTCTCAACCGTGGACTTGAGGGATGCCTACTTCCACGTGGGCCGGGCAAGATGGTGCCTTATATTCAGTTCCTCCGGCCCTTGGGCAGACTGGCAGCTGCCTCGGCCGCTGGGCCCTTAGGCCCGCTGTCGTTGCGCCCCATGCAGATGTGGCTGAACAGCCTTCACTTGGACGCCAAGTGGCACAGGCACAGGGAAGTCAGGGTGTCGCAGCATTGCCTCCACTCTCTGTCACGCTGGAGGGGCAGGGCCTATCTCCTAGTGGGCGTGCCCATGGGCGCCATCCCATCCCGCCAGGAGACCATCACCAGTGCGGCAGGGCAGGACCGTTCAGGGTCAGCGGTCTGCCCAGGAGAGTGCGCGCCAGGTCAACGTGCTAGAGCTTCGGGCTGTGCAGCTTGCACTCACGCACTTCCTACCCCAACTGGGGGGCAAGAATGTGCGTGTTCCTTGGGGACAGCATGTACGTTGTTGCTTAGACAACAGTCCCTTCTAGATAGTGGACGTTCTCACTCCACTCTGAATTTATGTGGCTGCGATTTCTGCCCGACATGTTCGGGTCGACGGCGCCACGGCGGGGTGCCACAGGTCGGTGTCCCTCTTTATGAGAGGGGCTTTACGGCAGCGTCCCCCTAGCACCCCGAGGGCTCCGGCTTGGGACCTGCCTCTGCTGCCGGATGCCCTATCATCTCCTCCCTTCAAGCCCCTGGCCCAGGTGGGGCTTAGGTGGCTGCCCACGAAGGCAGCATTTCTGCTTGCCATAGCCTCAGGGAAGCGAGTCGGGGAGTTGCATGTCCTCTCCATAAACAATACATGCCCGAGGTGGGACTCTCAGGCGTTGCCCTTTGGGCAAATGTGGCATTCCGGCCCGGGGTCCTTCCACAAACCCACTTCAATCAGCCTGCCCAGCTGGCACGCTTTGACATTCAGGAGTACGGCACGTCAAAGTTGCTGTGCCCTGGGGGTGCCCAAAGGGCGTATATCAAGGCTACTGCCTGTATACGGTAGTAGGAGCAACTCTTGATTTTGCCCTTGCGGCACTAAAGGAGGTTATGCCCTCTAACCAGTGGCTGCCCCACTGGGTTGTCGATACCATCTCACAGGCTTACGGGGCCAGTGGCCGCCCCCTGCCATCAGGCTGAGATGCCACTCTACAAGGAGCATCTCAACATCTTGGGCTGCCCTGAGGGTGGTGCCCCTGGAGACCATCTACGCCACGGCGTCGTGGGCGTCTTCTGGCACATTCTCCAGTTGTCATCAGGTCAATGTCGCCACTCCCCATTATTTGGGCGTGGTCCTTTTGCCGAGCTCCGCTGTTTCTAGTGGTGAGCAAGGGCTTGGATTCTTCATGACATTGTTGGTATAAGTCATCCAGTGCTTAAAGCACCGCCTCTGGCGGTCAGTAGGGACGAAATAGAACGATAGTTACGGCTGTAACTACGGTTCTATGAGTCCCGGATGACCGCCGGAGTTCCCTGTCACTCAGAATTATTGTGTGCTCGCGAGAAGATTCTGGGAACAGATCCTCTGACGACACCGGCTGATATAGCCGGTGTCACGTGGGTCACAGGTGACTTTGTTGTTATTGTTACTCGAGCTGCGCATGCGCGCGATGGACATATCCAGTGCTTAAAGCACCGCCTCTGGCGGTCATCCGGGACTCATAGAACCGTAGTTACAGCTGTAACTATCGTTTTGGAGTCAGGTGTTGCTTAAAGTAAAACCATTATCGATCAATATTTTTCACTAAATGTTGGTGATAACTAAAGGAGGGTCACTCAAATATTTAGGAATCATCTTTTGAGGACTATGGATTATGCTCGATTATGGCAAACACATTATTCTGGTCAATAATAAAAGCACGATTCATGTTTTTTTCCCCATCCGAACTAAACATTTTGTACACGTTTAAAAAGTTAAATGTTTCAATTTGTAGCACTCATGGTAGCAAACTTAGTATTTATGAAGATTTCTCTTGATAACCTAGGAAAAAGCCAATTCAACAATGCATGGTAAACCAGAGGTGGCCAGTTTAGAAAGCCGGGGCTTTGATCCCCACAGGGAGAGAAGGCACAGCGAGCACCAAGATCACAGCCACATGAAGCTGGGCGAGGGATTATGTAAACCACGTTTAAGCTATGTGTCACATATTTAGTTCTTAACCCTTTCTTGTTTGGACCCGAATGAGAGTTAAAGAGGGGCCCTAAAACATGTTCAAGGGATATCAGACATATGATTAGGCTTGTTTTGGGCCCAGGTGCTTTCGACAAATACTGACTGATCTTGGTCAACATCAATGTATAAAAGATAAAAAACAGTCTTTATATATATTGCACATTCCATGTAAATGGAAACATAAATGTATGCACCACTCAGGGTACTGCTGGGTTTAGAAATCTGTAGTGTTGACATCTTCACCCTAGCATTTCAGCGGGACTGCTCTGGGCTGGAAAAAAATTATGACAGTAGAGTCAAAACAAATTGATGCGCTACTAATCTGCATATTGATTGGGAACTTCATCAGGCATCCCTAATGAGCGCACACAGGGAAAAAATACTTTGAAGATGAGATTGGTGATTATGATGAAGTTGCCATTTAGAATCCTACGTGGCTCTCCAAATCAAAGTCCCTATGCATTTAAATATAATCAATTATGATGTTTCTCCTTCAGATCTACAAGACGGACTGCTCTCAGCAGATAATTATAAGGTGGATGAAGCTGATTTAAATGATAACAACCTCATGTCATGTTTAAAATGCTTTAATTAAAATACATCAGTTGAGGGTTGTTTTTACATTTCAGTCAGACAACTCACGTGTTTCTTAATATGTTTATTAGAAGCAGCATATAGTTTGAGTTTGGCATCTAGGCTCGGGCCTCATCACTCCACAGATGTACATAGAACATTGAGTGATGATTAGATAACTATCCCCCGAACCTACAGATGGATGCTGGGATGGAAGCTGGGGTGGTGGTGGGGCAGGCAAGCAGCAGCAACATGAAACACAACAGCAGGAACATGAACATGACTTGCAGCAGCAGCAAGTGAACACAGTAGTGGCAGCAGCATAAGCGAGGCAGAGGCAGGCAGATCTGGCAGCTTAAATAGGATAATGTGTTTGGTTGGTTTGTAAAAGGGACAAGGTGCGTGGCATGTTTATGTATCATTGGTGCTCGAGTTGACTGCCTGAACTAGCTCGCAGGCTTCGCCCCATTTGTGGCCTAATCAAGTATTCCAATTCCTTTGAATGAATGCATCATATAGAATCATTTTATTTAACAGTACTATGGTATCTTTTCAACAAGTCCCCCAACTCATACGACCAAATGGGCCGATTGTTCAGGCCCTTATTACGACCAAATATGTCGTTTGTTCAAGCGCTTAATACGTCTTATAATTACGTTTTAAAGTTTTCGCCCTCTAGTGCTCCCGTTGATTGCAAACGTTACAGATGGTCGTTTATTCACAAATAACCCTCTCTGTAAAATCCTAAATTGTAGGATAGTTTGGCCATTAAAACGCTTTTTGATTAGATTTCTAGCGAGAAGTGTATATTGTACTTTTAGAATCCACGTCCAGTCAATATGTAGGATCTATAATTTGATAGATATTACGAAGATGATTTGAGGTATGTGGCAGCCTCCATGTAAAGTTACGGGTTGAAAACAGTATTTCCGGTCTCAACGTTTTCATAATAAAACCAATGATCAAATGATTTAACAGAGATATCTGCAGTACTCATCAACTAAAAAACATCAGTTTATCCTTGTTAATTATACAACATTTATTGGTTTAAATTGTGTACAATGCTTTTGTGTTTTTCCCATAGGTTTTTCTCTTTCGATTCTGAGACACCTTTCTTTTTTCAAAGGTTTTGATAGGCTAAAACATCGATTGTTTTAGCCGCAATGCACGTCCGGATATGGTGTTTATGCAACATGAAATCGTAAAAACATTTTTTTTAAATAAAATAATACTTTATTCCGAGTGTTCTTGCTTTTCTCTTTGGAAGTCATCACATAACGGCATTGTAATACACGGTTCGGCTGCATTACATATCTGCCGTAGATATTTATTTATTGAGCCCTGATGAGAAGACTTCTGGACAAACTGTAAGAAATGCCACCAAAACTGAATACGTGACATGGATCATAAATATATTAGCAATTAAACAACATCTTCCATTTCTTTTCACACAATACGTCTCTTTGCAGTATCAACACTAATTTGACTGACTTTTATATTTGATCCAATTGGTAGATAGGTTATATTTACACCATAACGTTGCACAGCTGAATCGATAGAAAGGGATTTTTTTGTAGTTTTTAATGATATTATTTACTGAACTACCTTTCCAACTCCTCATGCAGTTGACTGTTACAGGTCTATACAGGTTCATGGTACAATGCATAAGCTTCAAATCGAGAGATTGAAAATGTATTTTTCTTTACCGTTCTGTTTTAATTTCACAATAAAGTTAATAGTCTTATGTTTTATTAACTAGACCACTGGTTTTGTAACCCGCATCACCTAGTGGTTAAAGCACGTTATTGAATGTTGTTGTTGAATATGTTTTATTTGATGAAAATATTTAAATATTAAGAGTAGCCTAAATACAAAATTGGGGGAAAGTAGAAGGCACGATAGAAATATAGAATATAAAATATCAAGAAGATAATGTAGTGATCTCTACAATAAAACAGTTTAGTGCAGGACGTCCAAAGATATTAACAGGAGGGTATGCAAAACAGACAAACTAATAAGGCTTTATTTAAACATTAAAGAATACTTTAAGTTAAGGTCTTCTTTTGAATAAGAAAAAAATGTTGGGGTTATCCACAGATAAATATGAAGTCTGAAAAAGTACTTAACGTCCAATATATTGCATAGTTTATTTTGGCACTTGACAATCACCTTCCCTGAATTTGACTCAGGTGTAACTAAAGTCTGATTTAAGGGCTGTTTATATTTCACATCATTAATCAGAATCTGCAAAGTAACTCAAATAAATGTAGTGGAGTAAAAATACCATGTTAACCTCTGAATTGTAGTGGAGTAGAACAAAGTGGAGGGGCTGGACCCGTCCAATTCCAGTTTTGGATAGTCTGTCGTGGTTCCATTCCATTTCATAGAGCTGTTTGACGCTCAGCGTAACCTTGTCGCACTGCCACTACAACATCCAATCACAGGGCTTGATGGCTAATCACAGGGTTTGTAAAGCAAGGCAGATGTTGTAGTCCCAGACGATAGCTGGGGATTCTGGGTACTGTAGTGTCTGAACTCCGAAAAAACTATTTGTTTCTCTGAACCAAAGGTTAAAAACACAAAAGCATTGTACACAATTTAAACCAATCAATATTGTGTAATCAACAAGGATAAACTGATGTTTTTTTAGTTGATGAGTAATCCAGATATCTCTGTGTAATCATTTGACAGTGAGGGGAATATATCCGGTTTTATTATGAAAAGAGCACCTCTAGTGGTCGTGTAAGAAACAACATACACTTTAAAACGTGTCTCTGGGTCGTAATAAGGGTCATGAATAAGGCATGAATAAGGGCCTATATGGTCGTTTTTTTGTAGCAGGACAGGCTGTGTCTTTTGGAACATGAATGTCTAACACATTGCAATGGCATTATAATCCATGACATGCTTGTTATTTTTATTTGTAGATATCTAGATCAAATTGATGGACTGGACCAATTTACGTTCTTATCTCTAGAGACATGCTACTACAATAAATAAAAGCTGAGAAAGAGCCTTCTTAATTTAACTATAACACCAACAAACAAGAGAAACTAAAACAAAACACAACAACCAATATAGACAAATCCCACAGCTCTCAGTAAATCCATTGGGGAGTTTTTAAATGTTTTGAGAATTATGAGGATTTTTGCCATGCAATGTTGTCGGTGTGTTCTCATTCCCTTGTGTGTTGTAATCCTTTACCTAAAAAATATGTTTCTCCCTGGGAATAACTGTCCCTGAGTTAACCCTGGCTGCAGCAAACCAACCCCATGAGCGTGAGCCACCATTTTCACTTAGCACACCTTCTACAATGAGACACTAACAATGTGTAAACAGTGTGGTTATACTATTATATACAGTCAGGCCTGTAATAGCACAACGATAGACATGTGTAGAAGAGGTGGACATTACCTCTGTGTCTGGAAAAAAGCGATAGATAGCCAACAAATATGTCCCTTAAACCATAATTATTTATATTTGACAGCAGGGGTTCGTGGCTTGTTTTTTTAATGCTTAAAAAAGATTGTTTGTCTTTTTATTTATGTAAAACTTGTTATGCTGCACACTTGTCGAGGACTCCCCTATAAACTAGATTCTGAATCTCAATGGGAATATTCTTTGGAAAAAGTGGTTAAAGTAAGTAAAAAAGGAGGTGATCCCCTTTTTCACAACTAGATGTCAGATTGTATAGAAGTCTATGATAAAATGACCCACTCTTCACTTGATTCATTACCTCAGGAAACATTTCCCCAATGATTTTCTTTGGCAATCACTACTTTCAAGTTCCTTCAATACACAATGATGTGTGAGTGTATAGAAGTCTATGCAAAAATTAGACACTTTTCGATGGATTAATGACATTTTCTAAATGATTTTATTGTTATTTACTCGTTACAACTTTCTTCAATTAACCTGTTAAACCCCGAGCCTGTTTTTCAGGTTTCAGGCTTGAAAATGACATTCCCAGAACAAATGACCATATCTTCCCTTCTAAAAGGGTTAAATTAATAATCTTTTTTCTCAAGGTAATGATAAACCTGTGAGTTGGATGTAGAAAAGTCAGATTCAATATAGATGTTTTTTATTTGAAAGAAAATTCAGATTGAACATGGTAAAAAACTGTAAATTATAGTGTCCGTCCAAAAAATATTTTGTACTTATTGTGAAAACTAACCTTGGATGATGGGTTAGTAGACTAAAAGCTTTAGGAATCCAAAGTACAACATATAATAAGTACCCTGTATCAAGATTGATGCAAAACAAGTGATATTTGACCTTTTTAGACAGATTTAGCAAAAAAAAACCTCTTCTGGGGCCATTTGGGTGGATTTTCCATATCTCTGGCCCCCCTTGCTCGATTTTGACATGTGACATCTCTTTCTGACCATTAGAGCCAATGGAATCGAGGGGAACTCCCACATAGTCCTTATTTGGTCATGTGTATGTGTGAGACTGCTGCATCGCCGAGACCGGAAGCAGCAGCTAGCTGTGGTGGCTACCATTAGCAGCTAGCATTTACTCTCCGATCTTTACATAAAAATGGAATTATGGATTATAAATTAAATCAGTTTTTTATACATGGACGTTAAAAACCTATGGATTAACAGATTCAGCCGCGTTTTTTCTCATTTTAATGCCATTGAACACATACTTTGATCAGATTGACAGCTACTTGTGAGACGATCTCCCTAGAAGCTTCGTAAAGGTACGTGTTGTGATGACTGTATTTGCTTCCCCTGTCGCGAGTCCGGATCACTCAGTGATGATACTATATACCTACATAATCTATGGAGTCTCAGCTTTAATCGGATATATTGTATGTGCAGCTATGATAAGTAATAAGGGTACTTTTATCTTGAGTTCTGTGCCAATGTCCGTTAGCATTTTTTGCTCAGGGGTAATTTAGATGCTTCTTGTGAGACTTGTGTTTTGTTTTGGTAAACATGGTTTGTATCGTCAGTTAGCTGAGATTATTTCCGTTAATCTGGTATAACACATTAATAGGTTCTTAAATATTAAGATCCCCTGAGACACAGTATCGTGAAAAAAAGACCCAGGGTCCCCGCCGGCGGGGACCTTCGGGCTTAACAGGTTAAGCAATCATACACGAGAGGCCGTTCTTTAACGTCATTATTGGTACGACAGTACTGCGGCAGGACCGAGGCGCTTGCGCCGAGGTCCGTACTGGAGTACTGCTCCCAAACCTTCACTTTCTGCTTGAGTTAATCTCCGTCAGAAAGTAGTTCCTATAAAGTAGTTCCCTTGGTAACGAGAGCCGATCAATCGAACACTCCTGCTTCCCCGCTTACAGTTATTGATATAATTATAGTAAATAATATATTATTAACCAATTTATTGAAAACAATTTTTTGACAACAATTCTTGAATTAGGCTATTTATTTATTTATTTACATATTTAACATTTTGGCTTCAGAATGAAGGTGGATGTTCATGCTGCCATTAAATGTGCAATTTTTTTTGAAACAACTCATGAACTCCATGCCAGACTTTTTTGCAGTTGGTGCTGTGGTGTTCAAGGAAGAGCTTTCCTCCAGTGGCCGTTTGGCGTGTCCCGGACCGGCAAAAAGCGCGTTGCTCCACATTTTTCTGTTGTCCAGATGATAACTATAAAATCTGACATTTTGTAGCTAACGATTTTCCAACGAGAGACAATGTAACAATGTAACGGCTGTGTGTCGCTATGGAAACCACTACTTCTCCGCTGCTTTCTTGTTCCAGTTTGCAGTTAGCTTTTGAATTGTGGTACTTTTCCAGTTGGTCTACCTGCTCTTCACGTAGCTCTGCATGTTGTCGTTTAGGTGCTTTTTTTTCTAGGCACTCCTCAATCCTCCACAGTAAGACCCCCCCGGAGGTTGAAGTTAATCTTAAATGTTTCCATATTATGTTTGGAAGTTTGTTTCGTAACGTAAAAAGGAGGGTTTCTGCCCCGTTACTTCTCCGCTGCTTTCTTGTTCCAGTTCGAAAAGCAAACTGCAAGCAGTTTGCTTTTCAGGCCAAGGGTATACCGTTTTTCTCAGACGCGGAGGGATACTGACTTGTTGTGAAAAGGCACATTCTATTTGACCGTTCTTTGATCGTGGAATCAAACACGCCTATTGACCAATCAGAGAGCTAGCTCACACCTATGTGTTATAGAATACAGCATAATGTGTGAGTGTGAGGTAGCAATTTGTCTCATACCCCAGCATAAAAAAAACTAGATGGCTAAGGTCAAAATGCCCCCCTTTTGAAGCGCAAGTCTACAAAATATATGTGGACATCACCATGGCTATTTCAACTTCATAGTCTACAACACTGTGGGGACTACTATTGTCATGGCTTCCTGGTAATAGACTGTGTTACCTTTACCTTATTTTACAAATGCATAAACACGGTAACATGTATCAACAGACAACTTCATTATTTTTTCTGGAATTGCCTCTGACCATAATGGCATCCTTTAATTACGAACAACACACACTGTTGAACGGCTGATGACAAAGTAGTGTTGCTATCTATTGGTGTGTAATTATTTATTCAGTGAGTATTTCAGTTGCAGCTTATATATACAGTAAGCATTGTTAAGATTGAAACAAAAACAAATTACATTCCTAGCAGAAGCTAATTTGCAGAGGTGGGGACTCGAGTCACATGACTTGACTCGAGTCGGACTCGAGTGGCATATTTTTGGACTTGAGACTTGCTTGACTAACATTGATAAAAGACTTGACTTGACTTTGACTTGGTATTCATGACTTGAGACTTGACTTATGCTTGAGACAGATGACTTGAAAGGACTTGATTTTAAAAATTAAATATTTGCGTTTGTTTTTGTATTGAGATATTACATTTAGTTTTTTTGAAACGTGATTTGGTGATTATAGCGCCGTGCGCGCAAACCTGGCAACCCACTAGACGGCAGGAGTGTCAGTTAACATGGCAGCGGCTAGCGTTACTCCAAAAATAGTCAAATTTGGATTCAAGGATTATGTTGTCGATGACGGTAATAAGAAGAGAACAGCGGTATGCAGGGTCTGCAGCATAAAGATCAGTGACACGACCACCACAACATCCAACTTCATTCGTCACTACAATCAAAAACCCACAGAGAAAAGTGCGTGAATGTGTTGTGTTAGCTAGAAAGCTAACGTTAAGTTTAAGCTACGTTAGACTTGGTTTCAAATCGATTAAGCATTGCAAAGAGAAGACAAAACGGTAAATTAACACTAGAACCGCCATGGGATTGATTTTGACTAACCCTGATACTGACGGGCTGTCAGGAGAGGGAGAGAGATGCCTCGTTTATTTCCCCTGTGTTATTATCAGAAGTTACTGTAAACTTTTGAATAATGTAGTTCATCTACTTTTAGTAGTTTGTTTAAATGTTTTAATGATGTTGTTTTTGTTTGTAGAAGTGCATCATTCCTTGATTTATTGTACAATTAATCTGAACTTTTTTATCTCTTATGATGATAAACTGAAGCAATTTCAAAATTAATCCAATTAACTGAGTTTTAAATCGTCCTACTTAGTTTATTAGGAAATTATGAAGAGGAACAAATTAAATGATTTGAAAATGATATCTATGTAGGTGCTGATGCTGTTGGCGGTTCTAGTGTTAACAGAAATTTAAATTAAATATGTGTAATGGCAAATGCCATATATGATTTTCTTACCTGGAATTCTGCCTTTTTGAACAGACTTTTTGATTGAGTCCTAGCTATATTGTCTGCAGTTCTGGGGTTAATATGAATCTAATATGATTGTCATCGGTCTAAATTAGATTTCAAATGATTAACTGTGTATGTAATGAAGATCATAGTGTGGGTTTAATCCATTTTCATAACCACTGTCTTTTAACTGATTTTAAATGCGGAAACTGGGCTTATTCATCAGAATTTCGTATGACTTCACTTGACTTGCTTGACCTGAGCAATGACTTGACTTGCTTGACTCTCGTCACAGTGACTTGGGACTTGCTTGGTACTTGTAGTTCAAGACTTGAGACTTGCTCATGACTTGCACATGTAGGACTTACTCCCACCTCTGCTAATGTGTAGTCTGTTCATTATTGGATTTGTACGGGAAGGGGCGCTCTTGGCTGCATATCTGATTACCTCCATGAAACTTTTCCAAACTGTATTTAAAATATTCCCATGCCTAATCAGTTTGGAGTTTAAGTCAAGAAAGCCTGACTGGGAGGTTTTGCTATCAGGCACTTATGAATTCCCCAAAGAAGCATACATAGTAATTGAGCCAAAACCCAAAGAGGTTTGAACATGTTTCTGAGTGCCTTGGCAGCTTGGGCATGTAAAACATTATACATGAATGTAATGTTTGCAAATGTAAGGACGTTAAAATGTTCAACATCTTTAAGACGTTGAAATGTATTTGGCTCCTACTCCAGAATTTGTATAGCTTAGTATTTAGGGATTTTGAATTCTGTTCATCATCTTTTCTTTCGCACATTTAAAAATTCAGAGGGAATGTTGGGTTACATTAAGATGAACCTTTGAGAGTTATTATCCCTGTAGAAATGAAGGAAAAGTCAGTTTGTAAAAAAGGACAGAAGGAGCAGCTCAGGGGAAGCTGCAAATTACAGTAGATACAGACATATTTAGATTTTCTCAGTTTGCTGCACAAAATGTAAGAATCAAAACTCCAAATCCTCTGTTAATGGATAGTGTGCTGATTTGTAGATTGATTTGATGGGCTTTCTGAAGAAGGCCTTTAAATGGACAAACTAAGTCAGAGTTTTCTTATCAGTGGGTGTTATCAAATAGTCTCCTGTAGGTAATAAAAAAGCCAAAGTCGATATGACAGGCATAACGTAATGTTCTGCAATGTTCCAAAAAATGTTAGTTGAGACATCTAAAGCAAACATGTTGATACAGTACATACTGTTCATGTGTATACATCAGTATACAAACCCAGCACAGCAGCTGTATTGGGAGACAGTGCAGGTTAACCTTTCCTTGTTCAGTTTCCGAAAAAAGAAGATAGTGAGCTCTCACATAGGTGATACTTATTCAACTGGAAGGACTCAAACTGGTAAAAGGTAGGTTAGTTTTGAATTCTTGTTGGCTAGCTATAACAATCCCTTAAAAGTTTCAGATGTTTTTGAATTGTAGGTCAGCCATTTAAGTGTTTTGTAAAACAATATCCATTAACAATTGCATCCGTTTATTACATATTTGGTCTTCTTCTAGTCTTCCAAGTCATTTTACTTTACATCCTTTGACGTTTTTCTTTTGCTTATTGTTCATTAGCAGTGATCCGTTCTTACAATGGTTATTTAAGTGTTATGTTGAAGTGGGTATAAAAAAGCCAGATACACATACATATTTTTCTCTGATGTGTAATATCAGCACTTTCATGTAGAACGGCAAACCTTCCTCAGAGACATAAAAAGAAGAGAAACTGCAATGTCTTGTTCTGTTCCAGAGGTTAGTTATCCTTATTCAAAACCAGATTTATATTTGTAATTTGCACATCCAGGCATAAATATAAACTTTATTACTGCTTTGGGTTAGGCTGCATGAACATGAGACCAGACGGAGAACCACTGATGTGACAATCAATATAATACCCCCAACAACATTGCGAGGCCATGCAGGTTGACCCCAATACAGGATAACCGCTGAACAAATGTCCCACTGTGTTTCAATTGGTATGACATGGTCAAGAATTGCATCATGCATCATTAGTCGGATAACCCTATACAGACACAGGCAAACTCTGAGAGTTGAGCCATTAAGATATGCAGTATTGTCAAATCAAGACCTGGACAGCATTGTGACAAACATACTACAGAACACTCCAAATGCAGGGGAAGCATATGGACTTGGAAGCCTGAGATCACGTGGCCTAAGAGTTCAGCGCTGGCGGGTCAGACAAAGCCTGCATCAAGTGGATCGCATTGGGCGGTCTTTTAGACATTGACATGCTATACGACGAAGGGTCTACAGTGTTCAGGTCCCCAATCAATTGTGGTAAGTTGACTTGTAAACTGCTCTAATGTGTCGGCTTTAAGTACATGCTTACTTTAATGTATTGTATTTCTCCCAACAGGCATTTTGACGGCAACCACAAGCTGGTTAGGTGGCGGATGGTCTTTCATGGCTGTGTTGATGGCTTTAGCAGGACTATTGTGTACCTACGGTGCTTGTCTAACAACATGGCTTCAAGTGTCTTGTCATTATTTTTAGAAGCAGTAGAGAACTTTGGTTTGCCTTTAAGCAGAGATGCGCACCATCTCCCCCGGCTTCATCACCATGCCTACCACAATCATCCAAACCACAACAATACAAGGAAGATGGAAGCAGATTTCCAAACCCCCCTTCCTACAGTGTAGCCCTCACCCTGCCCTCCTATGATGAGAGGAGCAGGGTGGTGGGTTCTTTCTCCCCTTCAAAGCCTGATAGGGATGTGCGTGTACAAAACGCTGCAAACTGATAAATGTTGGGTCCAGGCTCAAGGGCGTATGGCACTCTCAACTCTTTCCAGGACATGCCGGGACCCTGCCTGCCTGTAGCTTTGCCGATATCTGTGTTGATAGGTAATAGATTAAGAGCGGTGAATCATCTTAGATACAGGAAGCGCTCAAACGTTTGTGTGAGTTTATCTAATTTAGCAGTGATTCCATGTCAGCCACAGCTTGTTACAAAAAACCTGACTGATAGTGTGTTTAACAAACTTAAACTATCTTTATTAAATGTCAGGTCTTTGGCAGGAAAAACATTTTTAATCAATAATTGTATCACTGAGCACAATCTCGATTTTATGTTTTTAACAGAAACTTGGATTGAACAAAATAACAGTGCAGCTGTTCTTATCGAATCAACCCCTCCCAACTTTAGTTTTCTGAGTCAGGAAAGAATGCATAAGAAAGGGGGTGGAGTTGCTATTCTGTTCAATGATTCAATTCAATGCAGGAAGACATCTTATGGGAACTTTGCTTCTTTGAATATGTGGCCCATCAGCTGAAATGCTCCTCTCGTGCTCTTTTCCTAAATATCTATAGACCACCCAAATACTGTGCAAGCTTTTTTGATGATTTTACCGAACTGCTGTCTATAGTGTGTATTGACTTTGACCGTCTAGTCATTGTTGGTGATTTTAACATCCATGTTGACAACCTCCAGGACAGAGGGGCAAAATAACTGTTTTGTGTTCTTGATAGCTATGGACTGAATCAGCATGTGACGGAGCCCACGCACAATAAGGGGCACACTCTGGACTTAATTATCTCAAAGGGTCTGAATATCTCTAAGGTTGTGGTGACTGATGTTGCACTCTCTGACCATTCCTGTGTTTTCTTTGAGAGCTCTATTTCTGTTCACAAAAATGTTCAAAAAGAGATAACCACAAAGCGATATTGAACTGAAAATACTAGAAAAATGTTTATTCAGAATTTTTCTTCCTGCTAACATCTCAGTAAATGAGCTAGTAGATCATTTTAATTCAAAAATTAAAAATGTTATAGATGCCATTGCTCCAACTAAGGTAAAGGTAGTGTCTGGCAAGAAAATATCTCCATGGAGAAAGGCCATGACCGTGAAAACAGAAAAAAGAGAATGTCGAAAAGCTGAACGCAGGTGGCGAAAAACAAATCTCCAGGTTCACTTTGAAATCTATAAAGAGAGACTTGGCCTTTATCATTTGGAATTGAAAAACGCACGACAGTCTTTCTTCTCTGACATCATTACCAAAAACAACGCACGTGCCTTGTTTGCTACCGTCGACAGACTAACTAACCCCCCATTGTCAGTAGCCTCTGAATTTATATCCACCAGGGCGTGCAATGATTTTGACTCCTTCACTGACAAAATTCAGAAAATCAGACAAGCAGTCAGTGCCTCTGCATCAGGAACAGCGAATGTGTTGTCTCTGTGTCCACTGTGAAGGTGAACTTCTGTTGTTGCAATGTTGAGGTAGAATGAAGGAGTCTGGAACCGTTGTTAGCCAAAAGCACCGAGAGTTTATTGATCACAGTACATTAATTACATACGGCCGGGGAGATCACTTAGTTGCACACCGTCCCGTGTTTCACCAGCGATCTCTGAACCAAAAGACCCAAAACATCTAACCAACACGAGGAGAGGCGGGCTTCCAGAAAGCCCGCGTATAATCAATAGCCGATGCGAGACAATGGTCCGCTTGTCTCAAAGAGATGCTGCCAGGTCAACCCTCCCCCACGGACATAGGAGAAGCGTTTGACCTGTGACCTCAACCTACAGAGGAGTCTTTGAGTGACTACAAGCAGATGTTTGCAGTATCACAGACTCTAAGGAACCATAAAAGACTCTATAAACAGATCAGATGAAAATATTCTCTTACAGATTCACTCTTTTTATCAATCTATTGATAACCAATTAACATTAGTCTAAGAATATTTCAGTCAATACTTAAAATCAATAGGCGTCCTCAGAGTTGGGTGGGCTCAGATACATTCATTACATTAAAAATAGAACAAGATTGAAAAACACTTCAATCACCATGTTGCGACCTGGCTCAAAAGGCCACAACAAAAAGGAGACACAACATGTCAACGGGTAGGTAAAGGTGTTTATTTGCACAACACTGGTCAATTCAACACATTGGTTATACTCATCAGAGCCGGGTGCCTGCAGGAAAACAGAGCGAGAGAGCAGACAGGAGCAGAGAGGCTTTAAGATAGCTGCAGAGCACCAGACCCAGGTGCCCTGAGTTACTGCAATCGGTGCAATCACTGGAGCCAATGCAGCACAGACAGAACAGCCACACCCTATCTACTGATGCACCCACAGGGGCATCACAGCCCCCCCCCCTTAAGACGGGGCCCCAAAGGGGTCCACGACAACCCAACATCCTTCTTCTTAACTCCAGCTTTTTACTTTCCATCTTAGGACTGGAGGACGCTCCTCCTCCGCCTCTGTCTTCGAGCTCTTGCCTTGCGATTTCGTACTGCTTCTTCGATTCCACTGCCTTTATGTCCCACTCCTCCTTGGGTTGGCTGGCGTTGAGCCACAGCATGTAGGCGCTCATCGGCCTCTTGGGCGCGCTGACCTCCTTCGGCCTCCTCTTCTTCGCTTTGCGGCGTTTCCTCTCTTTCTTCTCCTTCACCTTTGTCTCGATCTGAAAGTCAAAGGACCGTGTTGGGCCACTTTTTCCAGACTCCGAAACAGGTAGGTCAGTAGACATCCTACGGCTCTGCACACGCGTAATAGTATAAAAAGGAGACACACTTGGAAATTGCAAACCACTCTTATCTGGCTCTACAGATGCCAACGGTCTGGAAACCACCACAGGCGGTGACACACCTGCCCACACCACACAACCAGCAAGATCGTTGCCCAAAATCATCTGTACCCCATCAAGTGGCAATGCGGGACGCACGCCGATAGACACAACTCCCCGTACCAGCTCACAATCCAGCACTACTGTATGACGTCGCACAGGAATCAAGCCCATCTCCATTCCCCTCATCAGCACAAAATCCCCTGTCTCTGACGAAAAAGGCAACACTGACTCAACAATAAATGAGTATCTAGCTGCTGTGTCACGCAACACCTTAATCGGAACATACTTGTCACTACCAACTATTGACACAACGGCTTCCGTTATGAACGGCCCAAAACAGAACCCACATCCAAGTCGGCACAAACCAGCTTCTTATCAGGCACCATGCCCGATCCTACACCCTGTGGCTTTTTAACCAACACGGCAGAACAACACATGGCTGGAGCATGTGGTGACAAACGAGGCTTCCCCTTCGTTTCCAGCAATGGACACTGCTCCTTCCAATGACCCCCACCTTTGCAATAGTGACATTGGTCCACTTTGGCCCCCTCGGGTCGCCCTGTACCTGCAAATCTACGGGAGGAGCCTGGTGAAAACTTTGCACGGGCATCTCCATTGTCTTCTCCACGTTTCCAATCACCCCTAGAATATTTCTCCGCAAAACTGCCCTTATGTGTCAACACAAAATCGTCCGCTAATTCAGCAGCTCTAAACGCGGTGGGAGGTTTCTGTTCATTCACATATGTGGCCACACGCTGAGGGAGAATGTTTTTAAATTGTTCCAAGACAATGAGCTCACAAAGGCCGTCAAAACTTGCAACCTTTGCTGCCGCGCACCACCGCTGAAAATGAGAAGTTAAATCACGGATAAACTCCACATGTGTCTGCTTATCTCCCTTGACCCCACTTCTGAACCTTTGACGATACGCTTCAGGAACCAGTTCGTAAGATTTCAACACCGCTGATTTTACTCTATCATAGTCCAAAGTATTTTCGCCACAAATAGCTGAATAGGCTTCCTGTGCTCGCCCAGTGAGTACACACTGAAGTAACAGAACTCTTTCCGAATCTGACCAGTTTCTTGCCTCTGCTATGTGTTCAAATAGAGTGAAAAAAATGTCCGGGTCACGCTCATTGAACTTTGGCACTAATCGCAAGTAAGAAATTATATCGCCACTGCCTGATGCTAACCTAGCACCACCATCCTCCCCTGGAGAAAACTTGCCCTCTCCCATCAGCCGTAATCTAGCATGTTCCACCTCACATTTCATCTTTTCAACCTCCAGCACCTTCTCCACCTCTAAACGCTTCTCTACCTCCTGCTGCTGACCCCTCATCTCCAACTGCAACTTCTCCTGCTCCAACTTCAACTCCAACTGCAATCTCTCCTGCTCCAATTTCATCTCCAACTGCAATCTCTCCTGATTAAACTGCATGGCCAAAAGCTCCTTTTGCTGTTCGAATGTCAAACCAGCTGTCTGAACCACTACTGGCCCGACCCCTGCCACACCAGACTCACTCTTCTGTAACACTCCCCGCTCAAACAAAGATGACACGATGACAGCTTTAATGTCATCTTTCCGCTTGCTCCCTACAACAGCAATTTCATAATGCTCTGCTATTTCGATCAACTGCGCCTTCTGGCAACCATCCAAGAAAGATACTGAGGGCGCATCCACAAACGCTGACAAAGAAGCCATAATATATTGCCTATACCCAATCAGAAAGCAAAGTACTCAACTGTCAACACGCCTGGGCGAAAAGACAAAACCCAACAGAGAATTCCCCCCTAACTGCCTTACCAAAAATCTTCCTAATCTCACCTAGTCTTCATGTGGCTTGCGGCGGGTAATTACGCACTGGAACCCGGCGGATTTATGGAGCGACCTGGTAACACCAAGAAATCACGCGGATGTGCCCCCGAGACAGCTGTCCGAAAACAGCTGACACCAACCACGTCGCCACAACACTATGAAAAAAACAAACAGACGGAACCCAAGGGGAAACGCCACTTAAGCCTAGCGGGGAAAATCTCTTTTACAAAAGCGTAACAAACAGCAATATCTTACCTTCTGATTGGCACAC